>NW_026729412.1:0-3189 GCF_030272615.1 Cryptomeria japonica | reverse complement strand
GTGCCTGTTCCTGTAGCATAAGGCCAGTTCATAGTTTGTGTTTCAGTTGTAGTTACCTTGATTTCTGTTTTAGTCAAATCATAGTTGAGTTAAAGAGCTTTGCATTACCTTCCTGTAGCATAGGTAGAATTTCTTTCCAGTATGTATTTCTGCTAAAATTTGACCAAAATGAGTTCCTAGTGCATATATTTTGCTGCGCCATTTAAAGTATACGTCCCCTGGTTTGACAAGTAAATGAACGTCTACAGAGGGAGATATTGGTCACCTAATGGAATGCCCAATTCCCAGGAAAGGTTTTACTATGATTTTCATATCCTTTTGTGGGCGCGACCATGCATTATTATTCATTTCTTTTTTGCTAATCTCAACCAAATTCTTGAGACTTCTCTTAATGTCTACCAAATCTTTCTCCATGCTGGCAATTATGGATTCATGTTTTATTTTCATGACTTTGACATCTTCAGTTAATTTCTGGGTCATTTTTATGAGCTTATCAATTTTATCGAGGATTGGGATTTCTGTGAAAGTATTGATAATGTTGGATATTCCCTATTTGATGACTCAGATTTCACTAATGACCCAACAAAAACACTAATCTTGATTGGAAGTGGATGTTGGTATTATGGATGACTTGGTCATGTGTTGCATTGGTTTTGTCATTGATGTCAACACTTATCTTCTTGGAGGTCTACATTGTTGATTTAGCACTATGGTGAGATTGGTTTATGTGAATACTAAAGAGAAAATTGTAGATATCTTTACAAAGCCTTTGCCCAAGGAAACATTTGAATATCTTAGAGAGCATCTTGGGGCAATTTCCCCACCAGCAGAGACTTGAATAATGAAGAATGGCATCAAACTGACAAGGAATAACAGAAAAATCTTTTTCCAGTCTTGATGAAGGAGATTTATTGCTCAGGGGGAGTAGTTAGTTGTATGTTATGTTTTTATTCTTAACTGCTTTGGCATTTGATGTCAAAGGGGGAGATATATCTATGGAAAAAATTGTACTTTGGGGAGAGATGTATTTTTGGTAATATGGTTTTTGTTTTTGGTATAAAACTTTGTATTGATCTATTTTGGGAGATTATTGGTTTTTGGCATTCTGTTTTTGGCACTTAGATGTTTTTCCATCTAGTGTTGCCATCAATGCCAAAGGGGGAGATTATTGGTATTATTGATGAATTCGTCATGTGTTGCATTGGTTTTGTCATTGATGTCAACATTTATCTTCTTGGAGGTCTAAATTGTTGATTTAGCACTCTGGTTATATTGGTTTATTGTTGAATCGACACATTGTGTTCACGTGCATGGATAGTGGCTTATGCACAGTCACCGGTATATGCTTCACCGATAGGATATATGGTTCACCAACAGTGATGATAACCTATTATCATCTACAGATCATTTGGTTATGTCAAAGACACAGATTGGATGTTTGGATTTGGTGTTTTTCTTATTGGTCTAATCAAGTTCACATATTTGCCTTTACCGACAGATAAGTCTAGGCTATGGATTGGTACATGATATCACATTCTAGATCAGCACAACATGTTTTGGAAAAGGTTTATTGATTAGATAATGTGTAAATGTATAGAGTCGACATATTGTATCACATCAAGACTTATTTTGTAATTGATTTAATTGTAATATATTTAGTGAGCCGGCCTAATGTTGAGGTCTTAGGTTTTGTATAAATGATTGTAAGATCTTATTGAAGATCATCATTATGAGTGTGTGCAAATATTGAAGATCATTATAGAGAAAAAATAAGCAGATCCTTGTGCGAATCACACAGATATTATCTGAAGGTTGAAGGAAGGTTATGAAGGTGTTTGACAGTCATAGTCAGAGCTTAAACCGGTACTGAATCCAACATTACAGATGCTATATTGAAGCAGTACATTGTTATTGGATTTAACCATCCAATTGTAGTCAGTGTGACTCCTATTTTGTGATTGAGGTAGCAATCTCTAGGCGGTTGGCCTTTCTGCATGTGCAGACCCCATTTGTATACACTTACTATCTGCAATAGTATCATCTGATTGTGGGTAAGGTTTCCCAGTATGGTTTTTCCCCTTACAGGGTTTCAACGTCAAAATATCTATGTCATGTGTTATGGATGTTGTTTCTCTTTCTATTTCATGCATGAATTTATACCAGTACTAATTTAACTATTAATCTGTTTTACTGGCGTTAAGTTTGTTTTATCGACACTGAGTTTTAAGTTGAAATAATTTATTTTGGGTTATAATTTATTGATAACTGGTTCGCAACTGATTCACCCCCCTCTTAGTTGTCCTTCTTGGTTCCTAACAGTGGAATTAGACATTAACAGGTCAATATCCATCAAATCCCTTTTACTACTATCTAGGTCCCATTGGTCGAGGTTTAGGGTAATATCCAACTTGATATCCTTATCACCTTTTTCATTTAGATCCCTAGACTTCCCAGCCTTTTTATTTTTAGGGCTATTACCTGTGTCGTGGGGAAGAGGGGTTTTGTTCTTTTAGGCTGCCTTAATAGAGGGGTTTTTATACTTCCTACTACTATTAGTGCCCGAAGTGGCCTTTGATGGGAGACTCTCATCTTTAGAGGGTCTGCACTTAGAATCTTCTTCCTACACTTTAAGGTCACACTAGCCCATAGCCATCACACCCAACATCCTATAATCCTTAATTTTAGTATCAGACACAACATGCACATCATGACCAGTCCGAGACTTGAGGTGACTTTCACATTTGAGGGCCAACGAGGGCTTAACTTAATTTCTTTTGGAATATTCTATTAAAAGAAGGATACGGACCTCATGAAGAATAGGTTTTTCATAGTTCTTCGCATGATTGGAAAGACTATGCTCCAAATAAGAAAGTGAATGAAATGACATAGAAATTTTCCTATCATTTCTATAATGATTCAAAATAGTGAAATGATACGAAAATATACTACCATAGTGGCCATCCAGGGTTATGTACCTCATAATCACCTCCACAACATTGGCCCATAGTTTCATCAGGTCATTTATGTTGTAGCCTTCATCAACCATTTTATTAACTCTGTCTCTTTCACTTTTCTTATCAAAGAGAATAGACAGGGCTTCCTCCATCGCCTTACGTTATTTGTTGAACTTTTTCCCCTCCATTTTTAATCTGCTAATACCCACAATAAGCTCCTCATCGATTCTGAACT
>NW_026729411.1:52500-77613 GCF_030272615.1 Cryptomeria japonica | reverse complement strand
CACCCACCCAGACACCCACCTTGGTTCCTTGGCACCCACCTTGGATCCTTGGCACCCACCCCGACACCCACCTTGGCACGCAACTTGGCTACTTGCCACCCACCTTGGCTCCTTGACGCCCACCCCGACAACCACCCCGTGACCTACCCTGGCTAGGGTTGGTGCACACCCACCCTGGTGCCCACCTTGGCACCCACCCCATGACCCACCTTGGCACGCACCTTAGTACCCACCCCGTTACCCACCCTAGGACCCACCCCGTGACCCACCTTGGCCAGGGTGGGTGCCTTGGTGCGCACAACTTGCCTGGGCTGCACACCAGGGCGGGCTCAAGATGGCACCCGCGTTCCGTTTTTTTCACTATCTTTCAAAACGGAAATTTTAAAATCTCGTTTTTTTTTTTTTTTTGCCTTTTCTGGAAATTAGTGAAGGCAGCGCATCAAAGGTGCGCAATGCTGGTGCGAACCCGGGAGCGCTCCGATGTGTGCTCCAAGGTGCGGCGTGCACGAAGTCCGAGCCCGGCTTGCCCCGGGTGCGCACCTCGCGTGCACCTTCGCCGGGGTGAGCACCTTGGCTGGGTTGCGCGCCCTGGTGCGCACCAAGGAGCGCTCTGAAGTGTGCTCCAAGGTGCGGCGTGCACGAAGTCGGAGCTCGGTTTGCCCCGGGTGTGCACCTCGGGTGCGCACCTCGCGTGCACCTTCGCTGCGGTGGGCACCTTGGCTGGGTTGCGCGCCTTGGTGGGCACCATGCAGTGCACGAAGTCGGAGCCCGGTTTGCCCCGGGCGCGCACCTCCGCCAGGGTGGGCACCTTGGTGCGCACAACTTGCCTGGGCTGCGCACCAGGAAGGGCTCAAGATGGCACCCGCGTTCCGTTTTTTTCACTATCTTTCAGAACGGAAATTTTAAAATATCGTTTTTTTTTGCCTTTTCTGGAAATTAGTGAAGGCAGCGCATCAAAGGTGCGCAACGCTGGTGCGAACCTGGGAGCGCTCCGATGTGTGCTCCAAGGTGCGGCGTGCACGAAGTCGGAGCCCGGTTTGCCCCGGGTGCGCCCTGGTGGGCACCATGGTGCGCACCAAGGAGCGCTCCGAAGTGTGCTCCAAGGTGCGGCCTGCACGAAGTCGGAGCCCGGTTTGCCCCGGGCGTGCACCGCGGGTGGGCACCTTGGTGCGCATGCCTTGCCTGGGCTGCGCACCAGGGCGGGCTCAAGATGGCACCCGCGTTCCGTTTTTTTCACTATCTTTCAAAACGGAAATTTTAAAATCTCATTTTTTTTTGCCTTTTCTGGAAATTAGTGAAGGCAGCGCATCAAAGGTGCGCACCTCGCTGCCCACCACGGTGCGCAACGCCGGTGGGCACCCGGGAGTGCTTCGAAGTGTGCTCCAAGGTGCTGCGTGCACGTTGTCGGAGCCCGGTTTGCCCCGGGTGCGCACCTCGCGTGCACCTTCGTCGGGGTGGGCACCTTGGCTGGGTTTGCCCCGGCTGCGCTCCGAAGCGGGGTTATTGGAGCGCCGCCTCTTTTTTTGTCGGAGCGTTTGGTGGGGTTTCTCGCATTGGCTCTTCCCAGGCCCGGTTGCCACCCTGGCGCGCACGAAGTCGGAAGTAGGGTTAATTGCCCGGGTGCGCACCTTTGCCAGGGTGGGCACCTTACCTGGGCTGTGCACCCGGGCGGGCTCAAGATGGCACCTGCGTTCCGTTTTTTTCACTATCTTTCAAAACGGAAATTTTAAAATCTCCTCTTTTTTTTGCCTTTTCTGGAAATTAGTGAAGGCAGCGCATCAAAGGTGCGCACCTCGCTGCCCACCTTGGTGTGCTCTGAGGTGCGCACCCGGGAGCGCTACGAAGTGTGCTCCAAGGTGCGGCGTGCACGTTGTCGGAGCCCGGTTTGCCCCGGGTGCGCACCTCGCCTGCACCTTGGCCGGGGTGGGCACCCTGGCTGGGTTTGCCCAGGGTGCGCTCCGAAGCGGGGTTACTGGAGCGCCCCCTCTTTTTTTGTCAGAGCGTTTGGTGGGGTTTCTCGCATTGGCTCTTCCCAGGCCCGGTTGTTGGGTGCGCTCCCACCCTGGCGCGCGCGAAGTTGGAAGTTGGGTTAATTGCCCGGGCGCGCACCTTCGCCAGGGTGGGCACCTTGGTGCGCACACCTTGGCTGGGCTGCGCACCAGGGCGGGCTCAAGATGGCACCAGCATTCCCTTTTTCTCACTATCTTTCAAAACGGAAATTTTAAAATCTCGTTTTCTTTTGCCTTTTATGGAAATTAGTGAAGGCATCGCATCAAAGGTGCGCACCTCGCTGCCCACCTTGGTGTGCTCCGAGGTGCCCACCACGGTGCGCTCCGAGGTGCCCACCACGGTGCGCAACGCCGGTGCGAACCCGGGAGCGCCCCGATGTGTGCTCCAAGGTGCGGCGTGCACGAAGCCGGACCCCGGTTTGCCCCGGGTGCGCACCTCGCGTGCACCTTGGTGCGCACACCTTGGCTGGGTTGCGCGGCCTGGTGGGCACCATGGTGCGCACCAAGGAGCGCTCCGAAGTGTGCTCCAAGGTGCGGCGTGCACGAAGTCCTAGCCCGGTTTGCCCCGGGTGCGCACCTTCGCCGCGGTGGGCACCATGGCGTGCACGAAGTCGGAGCCCGGTTTGCCCCGGGTGCGCACCTCGCGTGCACCTTCGCCGGGGTGGGCACCTCGGCTGGGTTGCGCGCCCTGGTGCGCACCAAGGAGCGCTCCGAAGTGTGCTCCAAGGTGCGGCGTGCACGAAGTCGGAGCCCGGTTTGCCCCGGGTGCGCACCTTCGCCGCGGTGGGCACCCTGGTGCGCACCATGGCGTGCACGAAGTCGGAGCCCGGTTTGCCCCGGGTGCGCACCTCGCGTGCACCTTCGGCGGGGTTGCGCGCCCTGGTGCGCACCAAGGAGCGCTCCGAAGTGTGCTCCAAGGTGCGGCGTGCACGAAGTCGGAGCCCGGTTTGCCCCGGGTGCGCACCTCGCGTGCACCTTCGGCGGGGTTGCGCGCCCTGGTGGGCACCATGGTGCGCACCAAGGAGCGCTCCGAAGTGTGCTCCAAGGTGCGGCGTGCACGAAGTCGGAGCCCGGTTTGCCCCGGGTGCGCACCTCGCGTGCACCTTCGCCGCGGTGGGCACCATGGCGTGCACGAAGTCGGAGCCCGGTTTGCCCCGGGTGCGCACCTCGCGTGCACCTTCGCCGCGGTGGGCACCATGGCGTGCACGAAGTCGGAGCCCGGTTTGCCCCGGGTGCGCACCTCGCGTGCACCTTCGCTGGGGTGGGCACCTCGGCTGGGTTGCGCGCCCTGGTGCGCACCAAGGAGCGCTCCGAAGTGTGCTCCAAGGTGCGGCGTGCACGAAGTCGGAGCCCGGTTTGCCCCGGGTGCGCACCTCGCGTGCACCTTCGCCGCGGTGGGCACCATGGCGTGCACGAAGTCGGAGCCCGGTTTGCCCCGGGTGCGCACCCCGCGTGCACCTTCGCCGGGGTGGGCACCTCGGCTGGGTTGCGCGCCCTGGTGCGCACCAAGGAGCGCTCCGAAGTGTGCTCCAAGGTGCGGCGTGCACGAAGTCGGAGCCCGGTTTACCCCGGGTGCGCACCTCGCGTGCACCTTCGCCGCGGTGGGCACCTTGGCTGGGTTGGGCACCATTGAGCGCTCCGAAGTGTGCTCCAAGGTGCGCACCATGGCCCTCCAAGGTGCGCAGCATGGCGTGCACGAAGTCGGAGCCCGGTTTGCCCCGGGTGCGCACCTCGCGTGCACCTTCGCCAGGGTGGGCACCTCGGTGCGCACACCTTCTCAATGTTTTCTTGCCTTTTCTGGAAATTGGTGAAGGCAGCGCATCAAAGGTGCGCACCTCGGTGTGCTCCGAGGTGCGAACCCGAGAGCGCTCCGAGGTGCCCACGAAGTCGAAAGTCGGGTTAATTGCATTGTTTTCCCCGGGTGCGCTCCGAGGTGCGCAACATCGGTGCGCACCAAGGAGGGCTCCGAAGTGTGCTCCAAGGTGCGCACGATTCGGAGCTCGGTTTGCCCGGGGTGCGCACACCTTGGCTGGGTTGCGCACCCTTTGTGCGCTCCAAGGTGCGCACGAAGTCGGAGCTCGGTTTGCCCCGGGTGCGCACCTTCGCCAGGGTGCGCACCTTGATGCGCACGCCTTGGCTGGGCTGCGCACCTTGGTGGGCGCCATGGTGCGCACCTTTCGTGCGCTCCAAGGTGCGCACGAAGTCGGAGCTCGGTTTGCCCCGGGTGCGCACCTTGGTGGGCGCCATGGTGCACTCCGAGGTGCCCAAGATTGGTGCGCACCAAGGAGCGCTCCGAAGTGCGCTCCAAGGTGCGCAGGTGCGCGCGAAGTCGAAAGTTGGGTTAATTGTCCGGTTTGCCTCGGGTGCGCACCTTGCGTGCACCTTCGCCAGGGTGGGCGCCTTGGTGCGCACACCTTGGCTGGGCTGCGCACCCGGGCGCGCACACCTTGGCACCCGCGTTTCCTTCATTTTAAATTTTTTTTTTTTACAATCTCTCAAGTGGGAAATTCTATAATCTCAACTTTTTTTGCCTTTTCAGGAAACTTTTGAATGGAGCGCATCATTGGTGCGCTCCGAAGTGTGCTCCAAGGTGCGCACCTCTGGTGTGCTCCAAAGCTCTCTCCAGCTGCGTGCACCTGCCCCGGCCGCGCACCCGGCCCCGCCCAGCTTCGCTCACCTGTCCCGGGCGTCTGGTGCGGAACCTTAGAGTAAGAAACATCACCGTGCACCTTGGCCAACGTGCGCGACTCGACCGAGCGCGCACTGGCCGAGGTGCACACCGATTTCACCTGGGTGCGCGCGCAGCACCTCGGGCGCACCGGGGTGCGCGCACAACGCCCGGGTTGCACCGTGGCCTGTGTGCTCGGGGCGCCTCGGGTGCGCGCTCGGTGTCGCCCCCGCGCGCGCGGTAGTGCGGGCAGCGCACCCCGGCCCGGCCCGGCCCCGACGAGAACGCAAACGGGCAAAAGGTTTATTCAAATAGCATTGCGACGCCCGGCGAAAAACTAAAAAAGGGTGCAACACCGGGACTTCCCGGGAGGTCACCCATCCCAGTACTACTCCGGCCCAAGCGCGCTTAACTGCGGAGTTCTGATGGGATCCGGTGCACTAACGCTGGTATGATCGCACCCGTTATGAGCTTGTCGCAGTGTGTACTTAGCAAACCGCGACCCACGTGCGAATCCACCCCGGCCACCCACCCCCGTCGAGGTGCACACCCTCCCTCGCGAAGTGCGCCCCGTTCGCCAAGTGTGAGCCCTGCCCGGGTGCGCGCACCTTGCTAGGGCGTCGGGTGTGCACCCGGCCCGGCCTACGTGCGTGCACCTGGACGGGGCGTCGTGTGCGTGCAGTGTCCCGTCTGCAACGCGGTGCCCACACACCACCTCGGGCGCAACGACCTGCGCTCACATGTGGGCCGAGTGCACCTTGGTGCATGTTCGGGGCGCCTCGGGTGCACGCTCGATCTTGCCCCGGTGCACCAAGGCGCTCGGTTTGCCCCGGGTGCGCACTTGGTGCAAGGTGGGCACCCAAAATAGGGATCAAGCACCAAAACACAAGTTTCGGGATGCAAAATGGGACCCAAGGACCACAAATGCGTTCCAAGACCCATGATGGGTCCACGAGAACAAAAATGTGTTCCGAGACTTAATAAACAAATATTGGGTTTTAGGAGAAGAAACATGCTCTGATGCCCAAAACGAGAATCGACCCCGAAAAGGCCACAGGCCAAAAGTGGGATGCGAGACAAAAAAAAATGGGACCCGAGGACCAAAATTGGGTTCCCAGGTCGAAGACAGGGCAACCGGACAAGAAACGACCTCTAAGGCTCGAAATGAGTCCCGACGACTAAAACTTGACAAGAAGCACCCATCAGGCACCCAACTCGACACCCATGGGATGCCGACCCACCCGGGCTTCCACCTAGCACACCTTGGCACCCACCCACCCTCGCACCCAACCTCGCACCCAACTTAGCACCTTTGAACCCACATTGGCACTCACCCTGACCCTGGCACCTTGGAACCCACATTGGCACTCACCTTGACCCTGGCACCCACCTTTGCACTCACCTTGGGACCCACCCTGGCTCCCACCTCGGCACCCACCCAGACACCCACCTTGGTTCCTTGGCACCCACCTTGGATCCTTGGCACCCACCCCGACACCCACCTTGGCACGCAACTTGGCTACTTGCCACCCACCTTGGCTCCTTGACGCCCACCCCGACAACCACCCCGTGACCTACCCTGGCTAGGGTTGGTGCACACCCACCCTGGTGCCCACCTTGGCACCCACCCCATGACCCACCTTGGCACGCACCTTAGTACCCACCCCGTTACCCACCCTAGGACCCACCCCGTGACCCACCTTGGCCAGGGTGGGTGCCTTGGTGCGCACAACTTGCCTGGGCTGCACACCAGGGCGGGCTCAAGATGGCACCCGCGTTCCGTTTTTTTCACTATCTTTCAAAACGGAAATTTTAAAATCTCGTTTTTTTTTTTTTTTTGCCTTTTCTGGAAATTAGTGAAGGCAGCGCATCAAAGGTGCGCAATGCTGGTGCGAACCCGGGAGCGCTCCGATGTGTGCTCCAAGGTGCGGCGTGCACGAAGTCCGAGCCCGGCTTGCCCCGGGTGCGCACCTCGCGTGCACCTTCGTCGGGGTGAGCACCTTGGCTGGGTTGCGCGCCCTGGTGCGCACCAAGGAGCGCTCTGAAGTGTGCTCCAAGGTGCGGCGTGCACGAAGTCGGAGCTCGGTTTGCCCCGGGTGTGCACCTCGGGTGCGCACCTCGCGTGCACCTTCGCTGCGGTGGGCACCTTGGCTGGGTTGCGCGCCTTGGTGGGCACCATGCAGTGCACGAAGTCGGAGCCCGGTTTGCCCCGGGCGCGCACCTCCGCCAGGGTGGGCACCTTGGTGCGCACAACTTGCCTGGGCTGCGCACCAGGAAGGGCTCAAGATGGCACCCGCGTTCCGTTTTTTTCACTATCTTTCAGAACGGAAATTTTAAAATATCGTTTTTTTTTGCCTTTTCTGGAAATTAGTGAAGGCAGCGCATCAAAGGTGCGCAACGCTGGTGCGAACCTGGGAGCGCTCCGATGTGTGCTCCAAGGTGCGGCGTGCACGAAGTCGGAGCCCGGTTTGCCCCGGGTGCGCCCTGGTGGGCACCATGGTGCGCACCAAGGAGCGCTCCGAAGTGTGCTCCAAGGTGCGGCCTGCACGAAGTCGGAGCCCGGTTTGCCCCGGGCGTGCACCGCGGGTGGGCACCTTGGTGCGCATGCCTTGCCTGGGCTGCGCACCAGGGCGGGCTCAAGATGGCACCCGCGTTCCGTTTTTTTCACTATCTTTCAAAACGGAAATTTTAAAATCTCATTTTTTTTTGCCTTTTCTGGAAATTAGTGAAGGCAGCGCATCAAAGGTGCGCACCTCGCTGCCCACCACGGTGCGCAACGCCGGTGGGCACCCGGGAGTGCTTCGAAGTGTGCTCCAAGGTGCTGCGTGCACGTTGTCGGAGCCCGGTTTGCCCCGGGTGCGCACCTCGCGTGCACCTTCGTCGGGGTGGGCACCTTGGCTGGGTTTGCCCCGGCTGCGCTCCGAAGCGGGGTTATTGGAGCGCCGCCTCTTTTTTTGTCGGAGCGTTTGGTGGGGTTTCTCGCATTGGCTCTTCCCAGGCCCGGTTGCCACCCTGGCGCGCACGAAGTCGGAAGTAGGGTTAATTGCCCGGGTGCGCACCTTTGCCAGGGTGGGCACCTTACCTGGGCTGTGCACCCGGGCGGGCTCAAGATGGCACCCGCGTTCCGTTTTTTTCACTATCTTTCAAAACGGAAATTTTAAAATCTCCTCTTTTTTTTGCCTTTTCTGGAAATTAGTGAAGGCAGCGCATCAAAGGTGCGCACCTCGCTGCCCACCTTGGTGTGCTCTGAGGTGCGCACCCGGGAGCGCTACGAAGTGTGCTCCAAGGTGCGGCGTGCACGTTGTCGGAGCCCGGTTTGCCCCGGGTGCGCACCTCGCCTGCACCTTGGCCGGGGTGGGCACCCTGGCTGGGTTTGCCCAGGGTGCGCTCCGAAGCGGGGTTACTGGAGCGCCCCCTCTTTTTTTGTCAGAGCGTTTGGTGGGGTTTCTCGCATTGGCTCTTCCCAGGCCCGGTTGTTGGGTGCGCTCCCACCCTGGCGCGCGCGAAGTTGGAAGTTGGGTTAATTGCCCGGGCGCGCACCTTCGCCAGGGTGGGCACCTTGGTGCGCACACCTTGGCTGGGCTGCGCACCAGGGCGGGCTCAAGATGGCACCAGCATTCCCTTTTTCTCACTATCTTTCAAAACGGAAATTTTAAAATCTCGTTTTCTTTTGCCTTTTATGGAAATTAGTGAAGGCATCGCATCAAAGGTGCGCACCTCGCTGCCCACCTTGGTGTGCTCCGAGGTGCCCACCACGGTGCGCTCCGAGGTGCCCACCACGGTGCGCAACGCCGGTGCGAACCCGGGAGCGCCCCGATGTGTGCTCCAAGGTGCGGCGTGCACGAAGCCGGACCCCGGTTTGCCCCGGGTGCGCACCTCGCGTGCACCTTGGTGCGCACACCTTGGCTGGGTTGCGCGGCCTGGTGGGCACCATGGTGCGCACCAAGGAGCGCTCCGAAGTGTGCTCCAAGGTGCGGCGTGCACGAAGTCCTAGCCCGGTTTGCCCCGGGTGCGCACCTTCGCCGCGGTGGGCACCATGGCGTGCACGAAGTCGGAGCCCGGTTTGCCCCGGGTGCGCACCTCGCGTGCACCTTCGCCGGGGTGGGCACCTCGGCTGGGTTGCGCGCCCTGGTGCGCACCAAGGAGCGCTCCGAAGTGTGCTCCAAGGTGCGGCGTGCACGAAGTCGGAGCCCGGTTTGCCCCGGGTGCGCACCTTCGCCGCGGTGGGCACCCTGGTGCGCACCATGGCGTGCACGAAGTCGGAGCCCGGTTTGCCCCGGGTGCGCACCTCGCGTGCACCTTCGGCGGGGTTGCGCGCCCTGGTGCGCACCAAGGAGCGCTCCGAAGTGTGCTCCAAGGTGCGGCGTGCACGAAGTCGGAGCCCGGTTTGCCCCGGGTGCGCACCTCGCGTGCACCTTCGGCGGGGTTGCGCGCCCTGGTGGGCACCATGGTGCGCACCAAGGAGCGCTCCGAAGTGTGCTCCAAGGTGCGGCGTGCACGAAGTCGGAGCCCGGTTTGCCCCGGGTGCGCACCTCGCGTGCACCTTCGCCGCGGTGGGCACCATGGCGTGCACGAAGTCGGAGCCCGGTTTGCCCCGGGTGCGCACCTCGCGTGCACCTTCGCCGGGGTGGGCACCTCGGCTGGGTTGCGCGCCCTGGTGCGCACCAAGGAGCGCTCCGAAGTGTGCTCCAAGGTGCGGCGTGCACGAAGTCGGAGCCCGGTTTGCCCCGGGTGCGCACCTCGCGTGCACCTTCGCCGCGGTGGGCACCATGGCGTGCACGAAGTCGGAGCCCGGTTTGCCTCGGGTGCGCACCCCGCGTGCACCTTCGCCGGGGTGGGCACCTCGGCTGGGTTGCGCGCCCTGGTGTGCACCAAGGAGCGCTCCGAAGTGTGCTCCAAGGTGCGGCGTGCACGAAGTCGGAGCCCGGTTTGCCCCGGGTGCGCACCTCGCGTGCACCTTCGCCGCGGTGGGCACCTTGGCTGGGTTGGGCACCATTGAGCGCTCCGAAGTGTGCTCCAAGGTGCGCACCATGGCCCTCCAAGGTGCGCAGCATGGCGTGCACGAAGTCGGAGCCCGGTTTGCCCCGGGTGCGCACCTCGCGTGCACCTTCGCCAGGGTGGGCACCTCGGTGCGCACACCTTCTCAATGTTTTCTTGCCTTTTCTGGAAATTGGTGAAGGCAGCGCATCAAAGGTGCGCACCTCGGTGTGCTCCGAGGTGCGAACCCGAGAGCGCTCCGAGGTGCCCACGAAGTCGAAAGTCGGGTTAATTGCATTGTTTTCCCCGGGTGCGCTCCGAGGTGCGCAACATCGGTGCGCACCAAGGAGGGCTCCGAAGTGTGCTCCAAGGTGCGCACGATTCGGAGCTCGGTTTGCCCGGGGTGCGCACACCTTGGCTGGGTTGCGCACCCTTTGTGCGCTCCAAGGTGCGCACGAAGTCGGAGCTCGGTTTGCCCCGGGTGCGCACCTTCGCCAGGGTGCGCACCTTGATGCGCACGCCTTGGCTGGGCTGCGCACCTTGGTGGGCGCCATGGTGCGCACCTTTCGTGCGCTCCAAGGTGCGCACGAAGTCGGAGCTCGGTTTGCCCCGGGTGCGCACCTTGGTGGGCGCCATGGTGCACTCCGAGGTGCCCAAGATTGGTGCGCAACAAGGAGCGCTCCGAAGTGCGCTCCAAGGTGCGCAGGTGCGCGCGAAGTCGAAAGTTGGGTTAATTGTCCGGTTTGCCTCGGGTGCGCACCTTGCGTGCACCTTCGCCAGGGTGGGCGCCTTGGTGCGCACACCTTGGCTGGGCTGCGCACCCGGGCGCGCACACCTTGGCACCCGCGTTTCCTTCATTTTAAATTTTTTTTTTTTACAATCTCTCAAGTGGGAAATTCTATAATCTCAACTTTTTTTGCCTTTTCAGGAAACTTTTGAATGGAGCGCATCATTGGTGCGCTCCGAAGTGTGCTCCAAGGTGCGCACCTCTGGTGTGCTCCAAAGCTCTCTCCAGCTGCGTGCACCTGCCCCGGCCGCGCACCCGGCCCCGCCCAGCTTCGCTCACCTGTCCCGGGCGTCTGGTGCGGAACCTTAGAGTAAGAAACATCACCGTGCACCTTGGCCAACGTGCGCGACTCGACCGAGCGCGCACTGGCCGAGGTGCACACCGATTTCACCTGGGTGCGCGCGCAGCACCTCGGGCGCACCGGGGTGCGCGCACAACGCCCGGGTTGCACCGTGGCCTGTGTGCTCGGGGCGCCTCGGGTGCGCGCTCGGTGTCGCCCCCGCGCGCGCGGTAGTGCGGGCAGCGCACCCCGGCCCGGCCCGGCCCCGACGAGAACGCAAACGGGCAAAAGGTTTATTCAAATAGCATTGCGACGCCCGGCGAAAAACTAAGAAAGGGTGCAACACCGGGACTTCCCGGGAGGTCACCCATCCTAGTACTACTCCGGCCCAAGCGCGCTTAACTGCGGAGTTCTGATGGGATCCGGTGCACTAACGCTGGTATGATCGCACCCGTTATGAGCTTGTCGCAGTGTGTACTTAGCAAACCGCGACCCACGTGCGAATCCACCCCGGCCACCCACCCCCGTCGAGGTGCACACCCTCCCTCGCGAAGTGCGCCCCGTTCGCCAAGTGTGAGCCCTGCCCGGGTGCGCGCACCTTGCTAGGGCGTCGGGTGTGCACCCGGCCCGGCCTACGTGCGTGCACCTGGACGGGGCGTCGTGTGCGTGCAGTGTCCCGTCTGCAACGCGGTGCCCACACACCACCTCGGGCGCAACGACCTGCGCTCACATGTGGGCCGAGTGCACCTTGGTGCATGTTCGGGGCGCCTCGGGTGCACGCTCGATCTTGCCCCGGTGCACCAAGGCGCTCGGTTTGCCCCGGGTGCGCACTTGGTGCAAGGTGGGCACCCAAAATAGGGATCAAGCACCAAAACACAAGTTTCGGGATGCAAAATGGGACCCAAGGACCACAAATGCGTTCCAAGACCCATGATGGGTCCACGAGAACAAAAATGTGTTCCGAGACTTAATAAACAAATATTGGGTTTTAGGAGAAGAAACATGCTCTGATGCCCAAAACGAGAATCGACCCCGAAAAGGCCACAGGCCAAAAGTGGGATGCGAGACAAAAAAAAATGGGACCCGAGGACCAAAATTGGGTTCCCAGGTCGAAGACAGGGCAACCGGACAAGAAACGACCTCTAAGGCTCGAAATGAGTCCCGACGACTAAAACTTGACAAGAAGCACCCATCAGGCACCCAACTCGACACCCATGGGATGCCGACCCACCCGGGCTTCCACCTAGCACACCTTGGCACCCACCCACCCTCGCACCCAACCTCGCACCCAACTTAGCACCTTTGAACCCACATTGGCACTCACCCTGACCCTGGCACCTTGGAACCCACATTGGCACTCACCTTGACCCTGGCACCCACCTTTGCACTCACCTTGGGACCCACCCTGGCTCCCACCTCGGCACCCACCCAGACACCCACCTTGGTTCCTTGGCACCCACCTTGGATCCTTGGCACCCACCCCGACACCCACCTTGGCACGCAACTTGGCTACTTGCCACCCACCTTGGCTCCTTGACGCCCACCCCGACAACCACCCCGTGACCTACCCTGGCTAGGGTTGGTGCACACCCACCCTGGTGCCCACCTTGGCACCCACCCCATGACCCACCTTGGCACGCACCTTAGTACCCACCCTGTTACCCACCCTAGGACCCACCCCGTGACCCACCTTGGCCAGGGTGGGTGCACCCACCCTGGTGCCCACCTTGGCACCCACCCATCCTAGCACCCAGCCTGTGACCGGGCTTGGAACCCAACCTTGCACCCGTCTTGGCCAGTGTGGGTGCGCACCCATCCTGGCACCCACGTTGTGACACACCCTTTAACCCACGCACCCTAGCAGCCACGTTGGCACCCACCTTGGAACACAACCTAGCAACTTGGCACCCACCCCGTGACCCACCTTGGCATCCACCATAGCAGTCGCCCACTTGGCACCCACCTTGGAACCCAAGTTGGCACCCACCTCGGCACCCACCTTGACACTTGTGGACCCACCTTGCCACTCACCCTAGCATCGACCCATCCTAGCACCCACCCTGGCACCTTTGCACCCTAGCACTCACCCATCCTAGCACCTAACCTGTGACCCACCTTGACACTCACCCTCGCACCCACCTTGGAACCCAACCTAGCACCCACCCACCCTGACACCAACCCTAGCACCTACCCACCCTTGCACCCACCCTGTGACCCATCTTGGCACCCACCCATCCTACCACTCAACCTATCACCCACCTTCTCACCCACCTTGGCATCCACCTTAGCACCCACCCACACTGGCACCTTGGCACCCACCTCGGGCAAGGTGGGTGCACACCCACCCTGACACCCAATTTAGAACCAACCGAGCATGTTACCCACCTTGGCACCCACATTGCAGCCCACCCTAGTACCCACCCTATGACCCACATTGGCATCCACACCCTAGCACCCAGGCACCTCGACACCCGCCTTGACACGCACCCTAGCACTAAACCTGTGACCCACCTTGGAACTCACCCTAGAACCCACCCACCCTGTGAACCACCTTGGCATCCACCTTAGCACCCACCCACCTTGGCACCCACTCTAGCACTCACCCATCCTAACACCCAACTTGTTACCCACCTTGGCACCCGCCCTCGCGTCCACCTTGAAACCCACCCTAGCACCCACCCACGCAGGAGCCCACCTTGGCACCCAACCTAACACCCACGCATCCTGGCACCCAACTTGTGACCCACCTTGGAACCCACCCTAGTACCCACCTTTGAACCCACTATATCACCAACCCACCTTGGCACCCACCCTATGACCCTCTTTGGAATCCACCCTAGCACGCACCCACCCTGGCACCCACCATGGAGCGCACCCTAGCACCCACCCACCTCGGCACGCACCTCAACACCCACCTTGGTGTGCGCACTGCGCCAACCTCTCAAAGACCCTATGTGGTGCGCTCCAAAGTGTACACCTTTGGTGCGCTCCAAGGTGCGCACCTTTGGTGCACACCGAGGTGCACACCAAAGTGTGCACCGAGGTGAGCACCAAAGTGCACTCCAAGGTGCACACCAAGGCGTGCACCTTTGGTGCGGTCAATGCAAACGAATTCGGAAGTTGGGGTCGATGTCCTAATCGCTGCTGCAGACTACACGTATGAGAATCGGACAAATAGCTTTATATAGGGGAGGTGTTGCGTTTGATGGGTCGACTCCCCTGGTTGTGTGCACTGCACCAACTTCAAAGACCCTGTCTTGTTTAAGAAGTCAAAAGTTGGGGTGGATGTCCTAATCATTGCTGCAGTCTACGCATGTATGAGAATCAGACAAATAGCTTATATAGGGGAGGTGTTGCATTCGGTGGGTTGACTCCCCTGGTTGTGCGCACTGCGCCAACCTCAAAGACCCCGCATAGCAGAAGAAGTCGGAAGTCGGATTTTGGTGAGCACCAAGGCGTGCACCTTTGGTGCGGTCAACGCAGACGAATTCAGAAGTTGGGGTGGATGTCCTAATCGTTGTTGCAGGCTACACATGTATGAGAATCAGACAAATAGCTTATATAGGGGAGGTGTTGGGTTTGATGGGTCAACTCCCTTGGTTGTGCGCATTACGCCAACCTCAAAGACCTTGTTTTCGTTAAGAAGTCAAAAGTTGGGGTCAATGTCCTAATGGCTCCTGTAGGCTACACATGTATGAGAATCGGACAAATAGCTTATATAGGGGAGGTGTTGGGTTTGATGGGTCGACTCCCCTGGTTGTGCGCATTACGTCAACCTCAAAGACCTTGTTTTCGTTAAGAAGTCAAAAGTTGGGGTCGATGTCCTAATTGCTCCTGTAGACTACACATGTATGAGAATCAGACAAATAGCTTATATAGGGGAGGTGTTGGGTTTGATGGGTTGACTCCCCTAGTTGTTCGCATTACACCAACCTCAAAGACCTTGTTTTCGTTTAGAAGCCGAAAGTTGGGGTCGATGTCCTAATTGCTCCTGCAGGCTACGCATGTATGAGAATCAGACAAATAGCTTATATAGGGGAGGTGTTGGGTTTGATGGGTCGACTCCCCTGGTTGTGCGCATTGCGCCAACCTCAAAGACCCTGCATTGCGGATGAAGTCGAAAGTCAGAGTTTGGTGTGCTACAAGGTGTGGTCGAAGGTGCTCACCTAGGTGTGCACCTTTGGAGCGCAGGAAAAGTGCCCTCCAAAAGTGCGCACCTTTGGAGTGCACAAAAGTGCCCTCCAAAAGTGCGCACCTTTGGAGCGCACAAAAGTGCCCTCCAAAAAGTGCCCTCCAAAAGTGCGCACCTTTGGAGCGCACAAAAGTGCCCTCCAAAAAGTGCCCTCCAAAAGTGCGCACCTTTGGAGTGCAGAAAAGTGCCCTCCAAAAAGTGCCCTCCAAAAGTGTGCACCTTTGGAGTGCACAAAAGTGCCCTCCAAAAGTGCGCACCTTTGGAGCGCAGAAAAGTGCCCTCCAAAAAGTGCCCTCCAAAAGTGCGCACCTTTGGAGCGCAGAAAAGTGCCCTCCAAAAAGTGCCCTCCAAAAGTGCGCACCTTTGGAGCGCAGAAAAGTGCCCTCCAAAAAGTGCCCTCCAAAAGTGCGCACCTTTGGAGCGCAGAAAAGTGCCCTCCAAAAAGTGCCCTCCAAAAGTGCGCACCTTTGGAGCGCACAAAAGTGCCCTCCAAAAAGTGCCCTCCAAAAGTGCGCACCTTTGGAGCGCACAAAAGTGCCCTCCAAAAGTGCGCACCTTTGGAGCGCACAAAAGTGCCCTCCAAAAGTGCGCACTTTTGGTGCGCACCAAGGCGCTGGTTCGGTCGTTGCAGGCGAGTTCGGAAGTTGGGGTCGATGTCCTGAGCGGAGGTGCAAACTACACAGGTGTCGGAATCGGACAAATAGCTTATATAGGGGAGGTGTATGCTTCGATGGGTCGACTCCCCAGGTTGAGCGCACCGCGCCAACCTCAAAGACCCTACGGTATGGATGAAGTCGGAAGTTGGGTCCGATGACCGATTCGATTAGTAGGTATGCTCATGAGGTCGGAATTTGGGTCCGATGACCTGCCATGTGCAGGAAGGCGAATGTTGGCACTGTGCGTTGCAAGGTGCACACCAAGGTGCTGGTGCGGTCTTTTTAGTCGAGTTCGGAAGTTGGGGTCGATGTCCTGATCGGAGGTGCAAGCTACACAGGTGTGGGAATCGGACAAATAGCTTATATAGGGGAGGTGTATGCTTCGTTGGGTCGACTCCCCGGGTTGAGCGCACCGCGCCAACCTCAAAGACCCTACGGTATGGATGAAGTCGGAAGTTGGGTCCGATGACCGATTCGATATGTAGGCATACTCGCGAGGTCGGAATTTGGGTCCGATGACCTGCCATGTGCAGGAAGGCGAATGTTGGCACTGTGCGTTGCAAGGTGCGCACCAAGGCGCTGGTTCGGTCGTTGCAGGCGAGTTCGGAAGTTGGGGTCGATGTCCTGATCGGAGGTGCAAACTACACAGGTGTGGGAATCGGACAAATAGCTTATATAGGGGAGGTGTATGCTTCGTTGGGTCGACTCCCCGGGTTGAGCGCACCGCGCCAACCTCAAAGACCCTACGGTATGGATGAAGTCGGAAGTTGTGTCCGATGACCGATTCGATATGTAGGCATACTCGCGAGGTCGGAATTTGGGTCCGATGACCTGCCATGTGCAGGAAGGCGAATGTTGGGACTGTGCGTCGCAAGGTGCGCACCAAGGCGCTGGTGCCGTCGTTGCAGTCGAGTTCGGAAGTTGGGGTCGATGTCCTGGTCAGAGGTGCAAACTACACAGGTGTGGGAATCGGACAAATAGCTTATATAGGGGAGGTGTATGCTTCGATGGGTCGACTCCCCGGGTTGAGCGCACCGCGCCAACCTCAAAGACCCTACAGTATGGATGAAGTCGGAAGTTGGGTCCGATGACCGATTCGATACGTAGGCATATTGGCGAGGTCTGAATTTGTGTCCGATGACCTGCCATGCGCAGGAAGGCGGAATTTGGGTCCGATGACCGAGTTGATGGCGTGCCATGCGCAGAAAGGCGGAATTTGGGTCCGATGACCGAGTTGATGTTGATGGCCCGCCATGCACAGGAAGGCGGAATTTGGGTCCGATGACCGATTTGAAGGCGTGCCATGCGCAGAAAGGCGGAGTTTGGGTCCGATGACCGAGTTGATATTGATGGCCCGCCATGCGCAGGAAGGCGGAATTTGGGTCCGATGACCTGACATACGCATGGAGTCCGACTCGGGGGCCGATGTTCGATTCGATGACTTGCATTGTGGGTAAAGTCGGAAGTTGTGGTCTTTGACCCGATTCGATGACCAGACTTCGGCTGCTTGAGAATCGGACAAATAACTTATATAGGGGAGGTAGTGTTCTCGAGCATCCTCCCCCCGTGCCCGTTTATGTCGATTGATGCTGGTGCTCGACTGGTTGGAGCGCTCGGATGCAAAAATCTTGCACCAGGATTTATCGATTGTGATGGACACGGCAAGTCTCCTGATTGCTATGCAGGAGCTCATCGTGAATCTCTATGCGGCCTTGGTATGGACTCGACCTGCGGAATGGTTCGGCAATGGTAGTCGCTCCAACACGTCCTTGCAATGGCCACAGAGGTGATTCGACTAGAGCTCCAGTCTAGCTTTTGGGTTGCTTGGCGGACTGGTATAGCCGCGATCGAGTTCCGGCCATGAACGTTTTAGATAGCTCTTGGGCTTTCTGGGACGGAAGTCGGAAGTTTGGGCTGTTGTCCGATTTGATGACCATTCTTCGGATGTGTGAGAATCGGACAAATAACTTATATAGGGGACTGTGTTGTCTCACGCAGCCCCCTCCGTGCCCCTCTATCTCGACCGATGTTGGTGCTTGAAAGGGTTGGGATCGCTCGGATTTATAAACGTGCACCACCATTTGTCGAGTGTGAGGGACGCGGCAGGTCTCCTAAATGCTATACGGGCGCTCTCTGAGAATCTCTATCCGGCCTCGACACAGACTAGTCTTGCTGAATGGTTTGGCACTGGTAGTCGATCCAACACGTCGTTGTTGTGGCCGCCTAGGCGATTCGATTCGAGCCCCCGTCTAGCTTTTGGGTTGCTTGGCGGATTTTGCCCTATCCGCAAGTGAGCTCGGTCCCTAAACGTTCGAGAAACCCGATTGCTATGCGCCGACTCTCTTTCTTGCGAGCCTCCATCTAGCTTTTGGGTCTCTACGGAACGGAAGTCGGAATCTGGGACCGTTGTTTGATTCGACGAGGCAGACTACGGTTGTGCGAGAATCGGACAAATAACTTATATAGGGGAGGTGTTGACTGGAGCATTCTCCCCCGTGCCCCTCTAACTCGACCAATGCTGGCGCTCGAACGGTGGTAGCGCTCGGATTTTCGTTGAGCGCCAGCATTGGTCGATTTAGAGGGGCATGCGAGATTCCCGAATGCTATGCGAGGGCTCTAACGGAAATGTCTATTGGTTTCGGTATGGATGCAATTGCGAGTGGTTCGGCAAAGGTAGTCGTTCCGATGCGTCCATGTCGTGGCCAAATCGATAATTCGATTTGAGCCCTCGTATAGCATTTGGGTCTCTCGATGTGATTCCGCATTCCAGTCCCTTTGGGCACTGCTTGAGCCGCATCCCAGGGGGTTCCCTTCCCAATAATCTGCCTCGCAACCCGATTGCTATGCGGTGAGGCTCCTCGGCCGCCTCGGAACTATCTGTGTATCAGACGCATCGCGGGATAAGGGGTTGGCAACGGTAGTCGCCCCAAGCGCGTCCGATGCTTGGACCATTCCGAGGCGGCCCTGAAGCCTCTTCCGTCTAGCCGTTGGGTCCTTCTCGCCGCATCCCTTGCCTCGCACCCCGATTGCTATGCGGTGAGGCTCCTCGGCCGCCTTGGAACTATCTGTGTATCAGACGCATCGCGGGATAAGGGGTTGTCACTGGTAGTCGCCCCAAGCGCGTCCGATGCTTGGACCATTCCGAGGCGGCCCTGAAGCCTCTTCCGTCTAGCCGTTGGGTCCTTCTCGCCGCATCCCTCGACTCGCACCCCGATTGCTATGCGGTGAGGCTCCTCGGCCGCCTTGGAACTATCTGTGTATCGGACGCGTCGCGGGATAAGGGGTTGTCACTGGTAGTCGCCCCAAGCGCGTCCGATGCTTGGACCATTCCGAGGCGGCCCTGAAGCCTCTTCCGTCTAGCCGTTGGGTCCTTCTCGCCGCATCCCTCGCCTCGCACCCCGATTGCTATGCGGTGAGGCTCCTCGGCCGCCTTGGAACTATCTGTGTATCGGACGCGTCGCGGGATAAGGGGTTGTCACTGGTAGTCGCCCCAAGCGCGTGCGATGCATGGACCATTCCCAGGCGGCCCTGAAGCCTCTTCCGTCTAGCCGTTGGGTCCTTCTCGCCGCATCCCTCGCCTCGCACCCCGATTGCTATGCGGTGAGGCTCCTCGGCCGCCTTGGAACTATCTGTGTATCGGACGCGTCGCGGGATAAGGGGTTGTCACTGGTAGTCGCCCCAAGCGCGTCCGATGCTTGGACCATTCCGAGGCGGCCCTGAAGCCTCTTCCGTCTAGCCGTTGGGTCCTTCTCGCCGCATCCCTCGCCTCGCACCCCGATTGCTATGCGGTGAGGCTCCTCGGCCGCCTTGGAACTATCTGTGTATCGGACGCGTCGCGGGATAAGGGGTTGTCACTGGTAGTCGCCCCAAGCGCGTCCGATGCTTGGACCATTCCGAGGCGGCCCTGAAGCCTCTTCCGTCTAGCCGTTGGGTCCTTCTCGCCGCATCCCTCGCCTCGCACCCCGATTGCTATGCGGTGAGGCTCCTCGGCCGCCTTGGAACTATCTGTGTATCGGACGCGTCGCGGGATAAGGGGTTGTCACTGGTAGTCGCCCCAAGCGCGTCCGATGCTTGGACCATTCCGAGGCGGCCCTGAAGCCTCTTCCGTCTAGCCGTTGGGTCCTTCTCGCCGCATCCCTCGCCTCGCACCCCGATTGCTATGCGGTGAGGCTCCTCGGCCGCCTTGGAACTATCTGTGTATCGGACGCATCGCGGGATAAGGGGTTGTCACTGGTAGTCGCCCCAAGCGCGTCCGATGCTTGGACCATTCCGAGGCGGCCCTGAAGCCTCTTCCGTCTAGCCGTTGGGTCCTTCTCGCCGCATCCCTCGCCTCGCACCCCGATTGCTATGCGGTGAGGCTCCTCGGCCGCCTTGGAACTATCTGTGTATCGGACGCGTCGCGGGATAAGGGGTTGTCACTGGTAGTCGCCCCAAGCGCGTCCGATGCTTGGACCATTCCGAGGCGGCCCTGAAGCCTCTTCCGTCTAGCCGTTGGGTCCTTCTCGCCGCATCCCTCGCCTCGCACCCCGATTGCTATGCGGTGAGGCTCCTCGGCCGCCTTGGAACTATCTGTGTATCGGACGCGTCGCGGGATAAGGGGTTGTCACTGGTAGTCGCCCCAAGCGCGTCCGATGCTTGGACCATTCCGAGGCGGACCTGAAGCCTCTTCCGTCTAGCCGTTGGGTCCTTCTCGCCGCATCCCTCGCCTCGCACCCCGATTGCTATGCGGTGAGGCTCCTCGGCCGCCTTGGAACTATCTGTGTATCGGACGCGTCGCGGGATAAGGGGTTGTCACTGGTAGTCGCCCCAAGCGCGTCCGATGCTTGGACCATTCCGAGGCGGCCCTGAAGCCTCTTCCGTCTAGCCGTTGGGTCCTTCTTGCCGCATCCCTCGCCTCGCACCCCGATTGCTATGCGGTGAGGCTCCTCGGCCGCCTTGGAACTATCTGTGTATCGGACGCGTCGCGGGATAAGGGGTTGTCACTGGTAGTCGCCCCAAGCGCGTCCGATGCTTGGACCATTCCGAGGCGGCCCTGAAGCCTCTTCCGTCTAGCCGTTGGGTCCTTCTCGCCGCATCCCTCGCCTCGCACCCCGATTGCTATGCGGTGAGGCTCCTCGGCCGCCTTGGAACTATCTGTGTATCGGACGCATCGCGGGATAAGGGGTTGTCACTGGTAGTCGCCCCAAGCGCGTCCGATGCTTGGACCATTCCGAGGCGGCCCTGAAGCCTCTTCCGTCTAGCCGTTGGGTCCTTCTCGCCGCATCCCTCGCCTCGCACCCCGATTGCTATGCGGTGAGGCTCCTCGGCCGCCTTGGAACTATCTGTGTATCGGACGCGTCGCGGGATAAGGGGTTGTCACTGGTAGTCGCCCCAAGCGCGTCCGATGCTTGGACCATTCCGAGGCGGACCTGAAGCCTCTTCCGTCTAGCCGTTGGGTCCTTCTCGCCGCATCCCTCGCCTCGCACCCCGATTGCTATGCGGTGAGGCTCCTCGGCCGCCTTGGAACTATCTGTGTATCGGACGCGTCGCGGGATAAGGGGTTGTCACTGGTAGTCGCCCCAAGCGCGTCCGATGCTTGGACCATTCCGAGGCGGCCCTGAAGCCTCTTCCGTCTAGCCGTTGGGTCCTTCTCGCCGCATCCCTCGCCTCGCACCCCGATTGCTATGCGGTGAGGCTCCTCGGCCGCCTTGGAACTATCTGTGTATCGGACGCGTCGCGGGATAAGGGGTTGTCACTGGTAGTCGCCCCAAGCGCGTCCGATGCTTGGACCATTCCGAGGCGGACCTGAAGCCTCTTCCCTCTAGCCGTTGGGGCTTTCTCGCCGCATCCCTCGCCTCGCACCCCGATTGCTATTCGGTGAGGCTCCTCGGCCGCCTTGGAACTATCTGTGTATCGGACGCATCGCGGGATAAGGGGTTGGCAGTGGTAGTCGCCCCAAGCGCGTCCGATGCTTGGACCATTCCGAGGCGGCCCTGCAGCCTCTTCCGTCTAGCCGTTGGGGCCATCTCGCTGCATCCCCCACCTCGCACCACGATTGCTATGCGGTGAGGCTCCTTGGCCGCCTCGGAACTATCTGTGTATCGGACGCATCGCGGGATAAGGGGTTGTCACTGGTAGTCGCCCCAAGCGCGTCCGATGCTTGGACTATTCCGAGGCGGCCCTGCAGCCTCTTCCGTCTAGCCGTTGGGGCCATCTCGCCGCATCCCCCAGCTCCTCGGCCGCCTCGGAACTATCTGTGTATCGGACGCATCGCGGGATAAGGGGTTGGCAGTGGTAGTCGCCCCAAGCGCGTTCGATGCTTGGACTATTCCGAGGCGGCCCCGCAGCCTCTTCCGTCTACCCTTTGGGGCCATCTCGCCGCATCCCTCGCCTCGCACCCCGATTGCTATGCGGTGAGGCTCCTCGGCCGCCTGGGAACTATCTTCGTATCGGATGCATCGCGGGATAAGGGGTTGTCACTGGTAGTCGCCCCAAGCGCGTCCGATGCTTGGACTATTCCGAGGCGGCCCTGTGGCCTCTTCCGTCTAGCCGTTGGGGCCATCTCGCCGCATCCCTCACCTCGCACCCCCATTGCTATGCGGTGAGGCTCCTCGGCCGCCTTGGAACTGTCTTCGTATCGGAAGCATCGCGGGATAAGGGGTTGTCACTGGTAGTCGCCCCAAGCGCGTCCGATGCTTGGACTATTCCGAGGCGGCCCTGCAGCCTCTTCCGTCTAGCCGTTGGGGCCATCTCGCCGCATCCCCCACCTCGCACCCGGATTGCTATGCGGTGAGGCTCCTCGGCCGCCTTGGAACTATCTTCGTATCGGACGCATCGCGGGATAAGGGGTTGTCACTGGTAGTCGCCCCAAGCGCGTCCGATGCTTGGACTATTCCGACGCGGCCCTGTGGCCTCTTCCGTCTAGCCATTGGGGCCATCTCGCCGCATCCCCCACCTCGCACCCCGATTGCTATGCGGTGAGGCTCCTCGGCCGCCTTGGAACCATCTTCGTATCGGACGCATCGCGGGATGAGGGGTTGTCACTGGTAGTCGCCCCAAGCGCGTCCGATGCTTGGACCATTCCGAGGCGGCCCTGAAGCCTCTTCCGTCTAGCCGTTGGGGCCTTCCCGCCCCATCCCTCGCCTCGCACCCCCGATTGCTATGCGGTGAGGCTCCTCGGCCGCCTTGGAACCATCTGTGTATCGGACGCATCGCGGGATAAGGGGTTGGCACTGGTAGTCGCCCCAAGCGCGTCCGATGCTTGGAGCATTCCGAGGTGGCCCTGAAGCCTCTTCCGTCTAGCCGTTGGGGCCTTCCCGCCCCATCCCTCGCCTCGCACCCCGATTGATATGCGGTGAGGCTCCTCGGCCGCCTTGGAACTATCTGTGTATCGAACGCATCGCGGGATAAGGGGTTGGCACTGGTAGTCGTCCCAATCGCGTCCGATGCTTGGACCATTCCGAGGCGGCCCTGCAGCCTCTTCCGTTTAGCCGTCGGGGCCTTCCCGCCGCATCCCTCGCCTCGCATCCCGATTCCTATGCGGTGAGTCTTCTCGGCCGCCGCGGAACTATACCTGTTATTGCTACTGCATCCTTCGGCTGGTAACCTCCTCTGCCGCCTTGGAACGTTCTCTTTGTCGGACGCGTCGCGGGATAAGGGGTTGGCACTGGTAGTCGCCCCAAGCGCGCCCGATGCATAGACCGCTCCGAGTTGACCTTGCTTTCAGCCTCTCACATGCATAGACCTCTCTGAGTCGACCCTGCAGCCTCTCACGTTTAGCCTTTGGAATCTCGCCTCACAACATGATTGCTATCCTTGATGCATCCCTTGCCTCGAGCCCTGATTGCTTTCTTGGCTGCATCCCTCCTCTCCTCACAGCCCGGTTGTCATCACTGCTTCATCCGTCGCTTCATGCATTCTGGCTGCTGGGCCCTTCCCACCGCACACCTCGATTGCTATCTCTTCTGCATCACACACCCCGATTGCTATCTCTGCTACATCCCTCGGCTCTCACTTCTGCATCCTTCGCCTCCCACCTCGATTGCTATCAATGCTGCATCCGTAACCTCACACCCCGATTGCTATGCGGGGAGGCTCCTTGGCCGCCTTGGAAATTTCTGTGTGTCGGACGCACCGCGGGATAAGGGGTTGGCACTGGTAGTCGCCCCAAGTGCGCCCGATTCTTAGACCGCTTCGAGGTGACCTCGTAGCCTCTTTCGTCCAGGCTTCCTGCCTTCAACGCCCTTTTTACACCTCGATTGCTATGCGCGGGCTCGTTGGCGTCTATCACCTCTCTGCGAAGAGTGGCACGATGATTGTTGGGGTAAATCGTAGCAGTCCGATCTCTGGCCTTGGGCCATTGTGAGGGCTGATCGATTTCCTGTGCGCATCTCGTGTTCGCCCAGTAACAGACTCGACGACTTGTAATCGGTCTTGTTCCCGATTGTTCCTGGAGGTAGTCTTCGGAACTCTTGGATTTGACCTGTCACTCGAACTGTCCTCTTCCGAGGATGCTTGTGTGTGTGTGCTTGTGCCATTTCCTTGGCGGTATTAACGAGATATTAAAGAGCGGAGTGAGCGCCTCGCCCAGCTATGTTTGGGGCTCTCACTCCCTTACCCGGTGTGCGACCGCTTTGCACGTAGGTTGCGGAGCATCGCGACTCTTTCGATGTTTGGCGGTTGTCTTCCGGTGATGCGTTGGTCCCGAAGTGCACGTTACTAGCATTTCTGCCATTGTTCTCGATCTTTGGCACGTTCCTTCGTTGCAATTGGATATATATCTCCGTTTATACGCGCAGGCTTCTCCCGCCTATTCAGCGCTGTCCCACTCTCAGCACTCTCGTGGTCTCCTTGGCTTCTCTCTCCCGTGAGCGAGCTCTCTTCTCGAGTCTTTTCCATGTCCCATGGAGGTTGCCTTGCGAAATTCGGGCACACAAACGTGACCGGATAAGAGCGGAATTGCCTATGAGGAGAAGCTCACCTTAGGGAGCAGCAATGCCGAGTGTTTCGACAGAGGGTAGAGGGGGCGTTGTTTGGGCGGTTGCACAAAAGAGTGCTACGGTTGCACTGAAGGTTGCTTCTTCGTCTCCGACGAACTCTTCGAGGCAAAAAAGCTTGTATACGGGGTCGAGGTGGGACTGTTCGTGCGAGTTGCGCCACCAAAAGTGCGTAGGGGGCATATACCTGGGAAATGGATGTCTCTGAGTGGCCTTACTCGGTCGCGTGCACGGTGCATTCTCTAACGGCAGGACTGTCGCGAGCATGTGCGGTTCGGATGTTTTCGGGTAAAGGGTTCCGTACGGGATGTTCTTCCCAGGCTCCTGTGAACCGAGACTCTGCATCGTCGTGCTCCGGCTCCCATGGGTGCTTCATGCCTCGTCGAGCTGTTTGTCGTGGACGATTAAGGCCGAGGCCTTCCTTCGAGAGGGGAATTGTTCAGGCTGGTCGAGGCGGGATTGTTCGTGCGGGGTGCACCACCAAAAGTGCGTAGGGGGCATATGCCTGGGAAATGGATGTCTCTGAGTGGCCTTACTCGGTCGCGTGCACGGTGCACACTCTCACGGCA
>NW_026729411.1:22500-42500 GCF_030272615.1 Cryptomeria japonica | reverse complement strand
CCCGGCCCGGCCCGGCCCCGACGAGAACGCAAACGGGCAAAAGGTTTATTCAAATAGCATTGCGACGCCCGGCGAAAAACTAAGAAAGGGTGCAACACCGGGACTTCCCGGGAGGTCACCCATCCCAGTACTACTCCGGCCCAAGCGCGCTTAACTGCGGAGTTCTGATGGGATCCGGTGCACTAACGCTGGTATGATCGCACCCGTTATGAGCTTGTCGCAGTGTGTACTTAGCAAACCGCGACCCACGTGCGAATCCACCCCGGCCACCCACCCCCGTCGAGGTGCACACCCTCCCTCGCGAAGTGCGCCCCGTTCGCCAAGTGTGAGCCCTGCCCGGGTGCGCGCACCTTGCTAGGGCGTCGGGTGTGCACCCGGCCCGGCCTACGTGCGTGCACCTGGACGGGGCGTCGTGTGCGTGCAGTGTCCCGTCTGCAACGCGGTGCCCACACACCACCTCGGGCGCAACGACCTGCGCTCACATGTGGGCCGAGTGCACCTTGGTGCATGTTCGGGGCGCCTCGGGTGCACGCTCGATCTTGCCCCGGTGCACCAAGGCGCTCGGTTTGCCCCGGGTGCGCACTTGGTGCAAGGTGGGCACCCAAAATAGGGATCAAGCACCAAAACACAAGTTTCGGGATGCAAAATGGGACCCAAGGACCACAAATGCGTTCCAAGACCCATGATGGGTCCACGAGAACAAAAATGTGTTCCGAGACTTAATAAACAAATATTGGGTTTTAGGAGAAGAAACATGCTCTGATGCCCAAAACGAGAATCGACCCCGAAAAGGCCACAGGCCAAAAGTGGGATGCGAGACAAAAAAAAATGGGACCCGAGGACCAAAATTGGGTTCCCAGGTCGAAGACAGGGCAACCGGACAAGAAACGACCTCTAAGGCTCGAAATGAGTCCCGACGACTAAAACTTGACAAGAAGCACCCATCAGGCACCCAACTCGACACCCATGGGATGCCGACCCACCCGGGCTTCCACCTAGCACACCTTGGCACCCACCCACCCTCGCACCCAACCTCGCACCCAACTTAGCACCTTTGAACCCACATTGGCACTCACCCTGACCCTGGCACCTTGGAACCCACATTGGCACTCACCTTGACCCTGGCACCCACCTTTGCACTCACCTTGGGACCCACCCTGGCTCCCACCTCGGCACCCACCCAGACACCCACCTTGGTTCCTTGGCACCCACCTTGGATCCTTGGCACCCACCCCGACACCCACCTTGGCACGCAACTTGGCTACTTGCCACCCACCTTGGCTCCTTGACGCCCACCCCGACAACCACCCCGTGACCTACCCTGGCTAGGGTTGGTGCACACCCACCCTGGTGCCCACCTTGGCACCCACCCCATGACCCACCTTGGCACGCACCTTAGTACCCACCCCGTTACCCACCCTAGGACCCACCCCGTGACCCACCTTGGCCAGGGTGGGTGCCTTGGTGCGCACAACTTGCCTGGGCTGCACACCAGGGCGGGCTCAAGATGGCACCCGCGTTCCGTTTTTTTCACTATCTTTCAAAACGGAAATTTTAAAATCTCGTTTTTTTTTTTTTTTTGCCTTTTCTGGAAATTAGTGAAGGCAGCGCATCAAAGGTGCGCAATGCTGGTGCGAACCCGGGAGCGCTCCGATGTGTGCTCCAAGGTGCGGCGTGCACGAAGTCCGAGCCCGGCTTGCCCCGGGTGCGCACCTCGCGTGCACCTTCGCCGGGGTGAGCACCTTGGCTGGGTTGCGCGCCCTGGTGCGCACCAAGGAGCGCTCTGAAGTGTGCTCCAAGGTGCGGCGTGCACGAAGTCGGAGCTCGGTTTGCCCCGGGTGTGCACCTCGGGTGCGCACCTCGCGTGCACCTTCGCTGCGGTGGGCACCTTGGCTGGGTTGCGCGCCTTGGTGGGCACCATGCAGTGCACGAAGTCGGAGCCCGGTTTGCCCCGGGCGCGCACCTCCGCCAGGGTGGGCACCTTGGTGCGCACAACTTGCCTGGGCTGCGCACCAGGAAGGGCTCAAGATGGCACCCGCGTTCCGTTTTTTTCACTATCTTTCAGAACGGAAATTTTAAAATATCGTTTTTTTTTGCCTTTTCTGGAAATTAGTGAAGGCAGCGCATCAAAGGTGCGCAACGCTGGTGCGAACCTGGGAGCGCTCCGATGTGTGCTCCAAGGTGCGGCGTGCACGAAGTCGGAGCCCGGTTTGCCCCGGGTGCGCCCTGGTGGGCACCATGGTGCGCACCAAGGAGCGCTCCGAAGTGTGCTCCAAGGTGCGGCCTGCACGAAGTCGGAGCCCGGTTTGCCCCGGGCGTGCACCGCGGGTGGGCACCTTGGTGCGCATGCCTTGCCTGGGCTGCGCACCAGGGCGGGCTCAAGATGGCACCCGCGTTCCGTTTTTTTCACTATCTTTCAAAACGGAAATTTTAAAATCTCATTTTTTTTTGCCTTTTCTGGAAATTAGTGAAGGCAGCGCATCAAAGGTGCGCACCTCGCTGCCCACCACGGTGCGCAACGCCGGTGGGCACCCGGGAGTGCTTCGAAGTGTGCTCCAAGGTGCTGCGTGCACGTTGTCGGAGCCCGGTTTGCCCCGGGTGCGCACCTCGCGTGCACCTTCGTCGGGGTGGGCACCTTGGCTGGGTTTGCCCCGGCTGCGCTCCGAAGCGGGGTTATTGGAGCGCCGCCTCTTTTTTTGTCGGAGCGTTTGGTGGGGTTTCTCGCATTGGCTCTTCCCAGGCCCGGTTGCCACCCTGGCGCGCACGAAGTCGGAAGTAGGGTTAATTGCCCGGGTGCGCACCTTTGCCAGGGTGGGCACCTTACCTGGGCTGTGCACCAGGGCGGGCTCAAGATGGCACCCGCGTTCCGTTTTTTTCACTATCTTTCAAAACGGAAATTTTAAAATCTCCTCTTTTTTTTGCCTTTTCTGGAAATTAGTGAAGGCAGCGCATCAAAGGTGCGCACCTCGCTGCCCACCTTGGTGTGCTCTGAGGTGCGCACCCGGGAGCGCTACGAAGTGTGCTCCAAGGTGCGGCGTGCACGTTGTCGGAGCCCGGTTTGCCCCGGGTGCGCACCTCGCCTGCACCTTGGCCGGGGTGGGCACCCTGGCTGGGTTTGCCCAGGGTGCGCTCCGAAGCGGGGTTACTGGAGCGCCCCCTCTTTTTTTGTCAGAGCGTTTGGTGGGGTTTCTCGCATTGGCTCTTCCCAGGCCCGGTTGTTGGGTGCGCTCCCACCCTGGCGCGCGCGAAGTTGGAAGTTGGGTTAATTGCCCGGGCGCGCACCTTCGCCAGGGTGGGCACCTTGGTGCGCACACCTTGGCTGGGCTGCGCACCAGGGCGGGCTCAAGATGGCACCAGCATTCCCTTTTTCTCACTATCTTTCAAAACGGAAATTTTAAAATCTCGTTTTTTTTTGCCTTTTATGGAAATTAGTGAAGGCATCGCATCAAAGGTGCGCACCTCGCTGCCCACCTTGGTGTGCTCCGAGGTGCCCACCACGGTGCGCTCCGAGGTGCCCACCACGGTGCGCAACGCCGGTGCGAACCCGGGAGCGCCCCGATGTGTGCTCCAAGGTGCGGCGTGCACGAAGCCGGACCCCGGTTTGCCCCGGGTGCGCACCTCGCGTGCACCTTGGTGCGCACACCTTGGCTGGGTTGCGCGGCCTGGTGGGCACCATGGTGCGCACCAAGGAGCGCTCCGAAGTGTGCTCCAAGGTGCGGCGTGCACGAAGTCCTAGCCCGGTTTGCCCCGGGTGCGCACCTTCGCCGCGGTGGGCACCATGGCGTGCACGAAGTCGGAGCCCGGTTTGCCCCGGGTGCGCACCTCGCGTGCACCTTCGCCGGGGTGGGCACCTCGGCTGGGTTGCGCGCCCTGGTGCGCACCAAGGAGCGCTCCGAAGTGTGCTCCAAGGTGCGGCGTGCACGAAGTCGGAGCCCGGTTTGCCCCGGGTGCGCACCTTCGCCGCGGTGGGCACCCTGGTGCGCACCATGGCGTGCACGAAGTCGGAGCCCGGTTTGCCCCGGGTGCGCACCTCGCGTGCACCTTCGGCGGGGTTGCGCGCCCTGGTGCGCACCAAGGAGCGCTCCGAAGTGTGCTCCAAGGTGCGGCGTGCACGAAGTCGGAGCCCGGTTTGCCCCGGGTGCGCACCTCGCGTGCACCTTCGGCGGGGTTGCGCGCCCTGGTGGGCACCATGGTGCGCACCAAGGAGCGCTCCGAAGTGTGCTCCAAGGTGCGGCGTGCACGAAGTCGGAGCCCGGTTTGCCCCGGGTGCGCACCTCGCGTGCACCTTCGCCGCGGTGGGCACCATGGCGTGCACGAAGTCGGAGCCCGGTTTGCCCCGGGTGCGCACCTCGCGTGCACCTTCGCCGGGGTGGGCACCTCGGCTGGGTTGCGCGCCCTGGTGCGCACCAAGGAGCGCTCCGAAGTGTGCTCCAAGGTGCGGCGTGCACGAAGTCGGAGCCCGGTTTGCCCCGGGTGCGCACCTTCGCCGCGGTGGGCACCCTGGTGCGCACCATGGCGTGCACGAAGTCGGAGCCCGGTTTGCCCCGGGTGCGCACCTCGCGTGCACCTTCGGCGGGGTTGCGCGCCCTGGTGCGCACCAAGGAGCGCTCCGAAGTGTGCTCCAAGGTGCGGCGTGCACGAAGTCGGAGCCCGGTTTGCCCCGGGTGCGCACCTCGCCGGGTGCGCACCTCGCGTGCACCTTCGCCGCGGTGGGCACCTTGGCTGGGTTGGGCACCATTGAGCGCTCCGAAGTGTGCTCCAAGGTGCGCACCATGGCCCTCCAAGGTGCGCAGCATGGCGTGCACGAAGTCGGAGCCCGGTTTGCCCCGGGTGCGCACCTCGCGTGCACCTTCGCCAGGGTGGGCACCTCGGTGCGCACACCTTCTCAATGTTTTCTTGCCTTTTCTGGAAATTGGTGAAGGCAGCGCATCAAAGGTGCGCACCTCGGTGTGCTCCGAGGTGCGAACCCGAGAGCGCTCCGAGGTGCCCACGAAGTCGAAAGTCGGGTTAATTGCATTGTTTTCCCCGGGTGCGCTCCGAGGTGCGCAACATCGGTGCGCACCAAGGAGGGCTCCGAAGTGTGCTCCAAGGTGCGCACGATTCGGAGCTCGGTTTGCCCGGGGTGCGCACACCTTGGCTGGGTTGCGCACCCTTTGTGCGCTCCAAGGTGCGCACGAAGTCGGAGCTCGGTTTGCCCCGGGTGCGCACCTTCGCCAGGGTGCGCACCTTGATGCGCACGCCTTGGCTGGGCTGCGCACCTTGGTGGGCGCCATGGTGCGCACCTTTCGTGCGCTCCAAGGTGCGCACGAAGTCGGAGCTCGGTTTGCCCCGGGTGCGCACCTTGGTGGGCGCCATGGTGCACTCCGAGGTGCCCAAGATTGGTGCGCAACAAGGAGCGCTCCGAAGTGCGCTCCAAGGTGCGCAGGTGCGCGCGAAGTCGAAAGTTGGGTTAATTGTCCGGTTTGCCTCGGGTGCGCACCTTGCGTGCACCTTCGCCAGGGTGGGCGCCTTGGTGCGCACACCTTGGCTGGGCTGCGCACCCGGGCGCGCACACCTTGGCACCCGCGTTTCCTTCATTTTAAATTTTTTTTTTTTACAATCTCTCAAGTGGGAAATTCTATAATCTCAACTTTTTTTGCCTTTTCAGGAAACTTTTGAATGGAGCGCATCATTGGTGCGCTCCGAAGTGTGCTCCAAGGTGCGCACCTCTGGTGTGCTCCAAAGCTCTCTCCAGCTGCGTGCACCTGCCCCGGCCGCGCACCCGGCCCCGCCCAGCTTCGCTCACCTGTCCCGGGCGTCTGGTGCGGAACCTTAGAGTAAGAAACATCACCGTGCACCTTGGCCAACGTGCGCGACTCGACCGAGCGCGCACTGGCCGAGGTGCACACCGATTTCACCTGGGTGCGCGCGCAGCACCTCGGGCGCACCGGGGTGCGCGCACAACGCCCGGGTTGCACCGTGGCCTGTGTGCTCGGGGCGCCTCGGGTGCGCGCTCGGTGTCGCCCCCCGCGCGCGCGGTAGTGCGGGCAGCGCACCCCGGCCCGGCCCGGCCCCGACGAGAACGCAAACGGGCAAAAGGTTTATTCAAATAGCATTGCGACGCCCGGCGAAAAACTAAAAAAGGGTGCAACACCGGGACTTCCCGGGAGGTCACCCATCCCAGTACTACTCCGGCCCAAGCGCGCTTAACTGCGGAGTTCTGATGGGATCCGGTGCACTAACGCTGGTATGATCGCACCCGTTATGAGCTTGTCGCAGTGTGTACTTAGCAAACCGCGACCCACGTGCGAATCCACCCCGGCCACCCACCCCCGTCGAGGTGCACACCCTCCCTCGCGAAGTGCGCCCCGTTCGCCAAGTGTGAGCCCTGCCCGGGTGCGCGCACCTTGCTAGGGCGTCGGGTGTGCACCCGGCCCGGCCTACGTGCGTGCACCTGGACGGGGCGTCGTGTGCGTGCAGTGTCCCGTCTGCAACGCGGTGCCCACACACCACCTCGGGCGCAACGACCTGCGCTCACATGTGGGCCGAGTGCACCTTGGTGCATGTTCGGGGCGCCTCGGGTGCACGCTCGATCTTGCCCCGGTGCACCAAGGCGCTCGGTTTGCCCCGGGTGCGCACTTGGTGCAAGGTGGGCACCCAAAATAGGGATCAAGCACCAAAACACAAGTTTCGGGATGCAAAATGGGACCCAAGGACCACAAATGCGTTCCAAGACCCATGATGGGTCCACGAGAACAAAAATGTGTTCCGAGACTTAATAAACAAATATTGGGTTTTAGGAGAAGAAACATGCTCTGATGCCCAAAACGAGAATCGACCCCGAAAAGGCCACAGGCCAAAAGTGGGATGCGAGACAAAAAAAAATGGGACCCGAGGACCAAAATTGGGTTCCCAGGTCGAAGACAGGGCAACCGGACAAGAAACGACCTCTAAGGCTCGAAATGAGTCCCGACGACTAAAACTTGACAAGAAGCACCCATCAGGCACCCAACTCGACACCCATGGGATGCCGACCCACCCGGGCTTCCACCTAGCACACCTTGGCACCCACCCACCCTCGCACCCAACCTCGCACCCAACTTAGCACCTTTGAACCCACATTGGCACTCACCCTGACCCTGGCACCTTGGAACCCACATTGGCACTCACCTTGACCCTGGCACCCACCTTTGCACTCACCTTGGGACCCACCCTGGCTCCCACCTCGGCACCCACCCAGACACCCACCTTGGTTCCTTGGCACCCACCTTGGATCCTTGGCACCCACCCCGACACCCACCTTGGCACGCAACTTGGCTACTTGCCACCCACCTTGGCTCCTTGACGCCCACCCCGACAACCACCCCGTGACCTACCCTGGCTAGGGTTGGTGCACACCCACCCTGGTGCCCACCTTGGCACCCACCCCATGACCCACCTTGGCACGCACCTTAGTACCCACCCTGTTACCCACCCTAGGACCCACCCCGTGACCCACCTTGGCCAGGGTGGGTGCACCCACCCTGGTGCCCACCTTGGCACCCACCCATCCTAGCACCCAGCCTGTGACCGGGCTTGGAACCCAACCTTGCACCCGTCTTGGCCAGTGTGGGTGCGCACCCATCCTGGCACCCACGTTGTGACACACCCTTTAACCCACGCACCCTAGCAGCCACGTTGGCACCCACCTTGGAACACAACCTAGCAACTTGGCACCCACCCCGTGACCCACCTTGGCATCCACCATAGCAGTCGCCCACTTGGCACCCACCTTGGAACCCAAGTTGGCACCCACCTCGGCACCCACCTTGACACTTGTGGACCCACCTTGCCACTCACCCTAGCATCGACCCATCCTAGCACCCACCCTGGCACCTTTGCACCCTAGCACTCACCCATCCTAGCACCTAACCTGTGACCCACCTTGACACTCACCCTCGCACCCACCTTGGAACCCAACCTAGCACCCACCCACCCTGACACCAACCCTAGCACCTACCCACCCTTGCACCCACCCTGTGACCCATCTTGGCACCCACCCATCCTACCACTCAACCTATCACCCACCTTCTCACCCACCTTGGCATCCACCTTAGCACCCACCCACACTGGCACCTTGGCACCCACCTCGGGCAAGGTGGGTGCACACCCACCCTGACACCCAATTTAGAACCAACCGAGCATGTTACCCACCTTGGCACCCACATTGCAGCCCACCCTAGTACCCACCCTATGACCCACATTGGCATCCACACCCTAGCACCCAGGCACCTCGACACCCGCCTTGACACGCACCCTAGCACTAAACCTGTGACCCACCTTGGAACTCACCCTAGAACCCACCCACCCTGTGAACCACCTTGGCATCCACCTTAGCACCCACCCACCTTGGCACCCACTCTAGCACTCACCCATCCTAACACCCAACTTGTTACCCACCTTGGCACCCGCCCTCGCGTCCACCTTGAAACCCACCCTAGCACCCACCCACGCAGGAGCCCACCTTGGCACCCAACCTAACACCCACGCATCCTGGCACCCAACTTGTGACCCACCTTGGAACCCACCCTAGTACCCACCTTTGAACCCACTATATCACCAACCCACCTTGGCACCCACCCTATGACCCTCTTTGGAATCCACCCTAGCACGCACCCACCCTGGCACCCACCATGGAGCGCACCCTAGCACCCACCCACCTCGGCACGCACCTCAACACCCACCTTGGTGTGCGCACTGCGCCAACCTCTCAAAGACCCTATGTGGTGCGCTCCAAAGTGTACACCTTTGGTGCGCTCCAAGGTGCGCACCTTTGGTGCACACCGAGGTGCACACCAAAGTGTGCACCGAGGTGAGCACCAAAGTGCACTCCAAGGTGCACACCAAGGCGTGCACCTTTGGTGCGGTCAATGCAAACGAATTCGGAAGTTGGGGTCGATGTCCTAATCGCTGCTGCAGACTACACGTATGAGAATCGGACAAATAGCTTTATATAGGGGAGGTGTTGCGTTTGATGGGTCGACTCCCCTGGTTGTGTGCACTGCACCAACTTCAAAGACCCTGTCTTGTTTAAGAAGTCAAAAGTTGGGGTGGATGTCCTAATCATTGCTGCAGTCTACGCATGTATGAGAATCAGACAAATAGCTTATATAGGGGAGGTGTTGCATTCGGTGGGTTGACTCCCCTGGTTGTGCGCACTGCGCCAACCTCAAAGACCCCGCATAGCAGAAGAAGTCGGAAGTCGGATTTTGGTGAGCACCAAGGCGTGCACCTTTGGTGCGGTCAACGCAGACGAATTCAGAAGTTGGGGTGGATGTCCTAATCGTTGTTGCAGGCTACACATGTATGAGAATCAGACAAATAGCTTATATAGGGGAGGTGTTGGGTTTGATGGGTCAACTCCCTTGGTTGTGCGCATTACGCCAACCTCAAAGACCTTGTTTTCGTTAAGAAGTCAAAAGTTGGGGTCAATGTCCTAATGGCTCCTGTAGGCTACACATGTATGAGAATCGGACAAATAGCTTATATAGGGGAGGTGTTGGGTTTGATGGGTCGACTCCCCTGGTTGTGCGCATTACGTCAACCTCAAAGACCTTGTTTTCGTTAAGAAGTCAAAAGTTGGGGTCGATGTCCTAATTGCTCCTGTAGACTACACATGTATGAGAATCAGACAAATAGCTTATATAGGGGAGGTGTTGGGTTTGATGGGTTGACTCCCCTAGTTGTTCGCATTACACCAACCTCAAAGACCTTGTTTTCGTTTAGAAGCCGAAAGTTGGGGTCGATGTCCTAATTGCTCCTGCAGGCTACGCATGTATGAGAATCAGACAAATAGCTTATATAGGGGAGGTGTTGGGTTTGATGGGTCGACTCCCCTGGTTGTGCGCATTGCGCCAACCTCAAAGACCCTGCATTGCGGATGAAGTCGAAAGTCAGAGTTTGGTGTGCTACAAGGTGTGGTCGAAGGTGCTCACCTAGGTGTGCACCTTTGGAGCGCAGGAAAAGTGCCCTCCAAAAGTGCGCACCTTTGGAGTGCACAAAAGTGCCCTCCAAAAGTGCGCACCTTTGGAGCGCACAAAAGTGCCCTCCAAAAAGTGCCCTCCAAAAGTGCGCACCTTTGGAGCGCACAAAAGTGCCCTCCAAAAAGTGCCCTCCAAAAGTGCGCACCTTTGGAGTGCAGAAAAGTGCCCTCCAAAAAGTGCCCTCCAAAAGTGTGCACCTTTGGAGTGCACAAAAGTGCCCTCCAAAAGTGCGCACCTTTGGAGCGCAGAAAAGTGCCCTCCAAAAAGTGCCCTCCAAAAGTGCGCACCTTTGGAGCGCAGAAAAGTGCCCTCCAAAAAGTGCCCTCCAAAAGTGCGCACCTTTGGAGCGCAGAAAAGTGCCCTCCAAAAAGTGCCCTCCAAAAGTGCGCACCTTTGGAGCGCAGAAAAGTGCCCTCCAAAAAGTGCCCTCCAAAAGTGCGCACCTTTGGAGCGCACAAAAGTGCCCTCCAAAAAGTGCCCTCCAAAAGTGCGCACCTTTGGAGCGCACAAAAGTGCCCTCCAAAAGTGCGCACCTTTGGAGCGCACAAAAGTGCCCTCCAAAAGTGCGCACTTTTGGTGCGCACCAAGGCGCTGGTTCGGTCGTTGCAGGCGAGTTCGGAAGTTGGGGTCGATGTCCTGAGCGGAGGTGCAAACTACACAGGTGTCGGAATCGGACAAATAGCTTATATAGGGGAGGTGTATGCTTCGATGGGTCGACTCCCCAGGTTGAGCGCACCGCGCCAACCTCAAAGACCCTACGGTATGGATGAAGTCGGAAGTTGGGTCCGATGACCGATTCGATTAGTAGGTATGCTCATGAGGTCGGAATTTGGGTCCGATGACCTGCCATGTGCAGGAAGGCGAATGTTGGCACTGTGCGTTGCAAGGTGCACACCAAGGTGCTGGTGCGGTCTTTTTAGTCGAGTTCGGAAGTTGGGGTCGATGTCCTGATCGGAGGTGCAAGCTACACAGGTGTGGGAATCGGACAAATAGCTTATATAGGGGAGGTGTATGCTTCGTTGGGTCGACTCCCCGGGTTGAGCGCACCGCGCCAACCTCAAAGACCCTACGGTATGGATGAAGTCGGAAGTTGGGTCCGATGACCGATTCGATATGTAGGCATACTCGCGAGGTCGGAATTTGGGTCCGATGACCTGCCATGTGCAGGAAGGCGAATGTTGGCACTGTGCGTTGCAAGGTGCGCACCAAGGCGCTGGTTCGGTCGTTGCAGGCGAGTTCGGAAGTTGGGGTCGATGTCCTGATCGGAGGTGCAAACTACACAGGTGTGGGAATCGGACAAATAGCTTATATAGGGGAGGTGTATGCTTCGTTGGGTCGACTCCCCGGGTTGAGCGCACCGCGCCAACCTCAAAGACCCTACGGTATGGATGAAGTCGGAAGTTGTGTCCGATGACCGATTCGATATGTAGGCATACTCGCGAGGTCGGAATTTGGGTCCGATGACCTGCCATGTGCAGGAAGGCGAATGTTGGGACTGTGCGTCGCAAGGTGCGCACCAAGGCGCTGGTGCCGTCGTTGCAGTCGAGTTCGGAAGTTGGGGTCGATGTCCTGGTCAGAGGTGCAAACTACACAGGTGTGGGAATCGGACAAATAGCTTATATAGGGGAGGTGTATGCTTCGATGGGTCGACTCCCCGGGTTGAGCGCACCGCGCCAACCTCAAAGACCCTACAGTATGGATGAAGTCGGAAGTTGGGTCCGATGACCGATTCGATACGTAGGCATATTGGCGAGGTCTGAATTTGTGTCCGATGACCTGCCATGCGCAGGAAGGCGGAATTTGGGTCCGATGACCGAGTTGATGGCGTGCCATGCGCAGAAAGGCGGAATTTGGGTCCGATGACCGAGTTGATGTTGATGGCCCGCCATGCACAGGAAGGCGGAATTTGGGTCCGATGACCGATTTGAAGGCGTGCCATGCGCAGAAAGGCGGAGTTTGGGTCCGATGACCGAGTTGATATTGATGGCCCGCCATGCGCAGGAAGGCGGAATTTGGGTCCGATGACCTGACATACGCATGGAGTCCGACTCGGGGGCCGATGTTCGATTCGATGACTTGCATTGTGGGTAAAGTCGGAAGTTGTGGTCTTTGACCCGATTCGATGACCAGACTTCGGCTGCTTGAGAATCGGACAAATAACTTATATAGGGGAGGTAGTGTTCTCGAGCATCCTCCCCCCGTGCCCGTTTATGTCGATTGATGCTGGTGCTCGACTGGTTGGAGCGCTCGGATGCAAAAATCTTGCACCAGGATTTATCGATTGTGATGGACACGGCAAGTCTCCTGATTGCTATGCAGGAGCTCATCGTGAATCTCTATGCGGCCTTGGTATGGACTCGACCTGCGGAATGGTTCGGCAATGGTAGTCGCTCCAACACGTCCTTGCAATGGCCACAGAGGTGATTCGACTAGAGCTCCAGTCTAGCTTTTGGGTTGCTTGGCGGACTGGTATAGCCGCGATCGAGTTCCGGCCATGAACGTTTTAGATAGCTCTTGGGCTTTCTGGGACGGAAGTCGGAAGTTTGGGCTGTTGTCCGATTTGATGACCATTCTTCGGATGTGTGAGAATCGGACAAATAACTTATATAGGGGACTGTGTTGTCTCACGCAGCCCCCTCCGTGCCCCTCTATCTCGACCGATGTTGGTGCTTGAAAGGGTTGGGATCGCTCGGATTTATAAACGTGCACCACCATTTGTCGAGTGTGAGGGACGCGGCAGGTCTCCTAAATGCTATACGGGCGCTCTCTGAGAATCTCTATCCGGCCTCGACACAGACTAGTCTTGCTGAATGGTTTGGCACTGGTAGTCGATCCAACACGTCGTTGTTGTGGCCGCCTAGGCGATTCGATTCGAGCCCCCGTCTAGCTTTTGGGTTGCTTGGCGGATTTTGCCCTATCCGCAAGTGAGCTCGGTCCCTAAACGTTCGAGAAACCCGATTGCTATGCGCCGACTCTCTTTCTTGCGAGCCTCCATCTAGCTTTTGGGTCTCTACGGAACGGAAGTCGGAATCTGGGACCGTTGTTTGATTCGACGAGGCAGACTACGGTTGTGCGAGAATCGGACAAATAACTTATATAGGGGAGGTGTTGACTGGAGCATTCTCCCCCGTGCCCCTCTAACTCGACCAATGCTGGCGCTCGAACGGTGGTAGCGCTCGGATTTTCGTTGAGCGCCAGCATTGGTCGATTTAGAGGGGCATGCGAGATTCCCGAATGCTATGCGAGGGCTCTAACGGAAATGTCTATTGGTTTCGGTATGGATGCAATTGCGAGTGGTTCGGCAAAGGTAGTCGTTCCGATGCGTCCATGTCGTGGCCAAATCGATAATTCGATTTGAGCCCTCGTATAGCATTTGGGTCTCTCGATGTGATTCCGCATTCCAGTCCCTTTGGGCACTGCTTGAGCCGCATCCCAGGGGGTTCCCTTCCCAATAATCTGCCTCGCAACCCGATTGCTATGCGGTGAGGCTCCTCGGCCGCCTCGGAACTATCTGTGTATCAGACGCATCGCGGGATAAGGGGTTGGCAACGGTAGTCGCCCCAAGCGCGTCCGATGCTTGGACCATTCCGAGGCGGCCCTGAAGCCTCTTCCGTCTAGCCGTTGGGTCCTTCTCGCCGCATCCCTTGCCTCGCACCCCGATTGCTATGCGGTGAGGCTCCTCGGCCGCCTTGGAACTATCTGTGTATCAGACGCATCGCGGGATAAGGGGTTGTCACTGGTAGTCGCCCCAAGCGCGTCCGATGCTTGGACCATTCCGAGGCGGCCCTGAAGCCTCTTCCGTCTAGCCGTTGGGTCCTTCTCGCCGCATCCCTCGACTCGCACCCCGATTGCTATGCGGTGAGGCTCCTCGGCCGCCTTGGAACTATCTGTGTATCGGACGCGTCGCGGGATAAGGGGTTGTCACTGGTAGTCGCCCCAAGCGCGTCCGATGCTTGGACCATTCCGAGGCGGCCCTGAAGCCTCTTCCGTCTAGCCGTTGGGTCCTTCTCGCCGCATCCCTCGCCTCGCACCCCGATTGCTATGCGGTGAGGCTCCTCGGCCGCCTTGGAACTATCTGTGTATCGGACGCGTCGCGGGATAAGGGGTTGTCACTGGTAGTCGCCCCAAGCGCGTGCGATGCATGGACCATTCCCAGGCGGCCCTGAAGCCTCTTCCGTCTAGCCGTTGGGTCCTTCTCGCCGCATCCCTCGCCTCGCACCCCGATTGCTATGCGGTGAGGCTCCTCGGCCGCCTTGGAACTATCTGTGTATCGGACGCGTCGCGGGATAAGGGGTTGTCACTGGTAGTCGCCCCAAGCGCGTCCGATGCTTGGACCATTCCGAGGCGGCCCTGAAGCCTCTTCCGTCTAGCCGTTGGGTCCTTCTCGCCGCATCCCTCGCCTCGCACCCCGATTGCTATGCGGTGAGGCTCCTCGGCCGCCTTGGAACTATCTGTGTATCGGACGCGTCGCGGGATAAGGGGTTGTCACTGGTAGTCGCCCCAAGCGCGTCCGATGCTTGGACCATTCCGAGGCGGCCCTGAAGCCTCTTCCGTCTAGCCGTTGGGTCCTTCTCGCCGCATCCCTCGCCTCGCACCCCGATTGCTATGCGGTGAGGCTCCTCGGCCGCCTTGGAACTATCTGTGTATCGGACGCGTCGCGGGATAAGGGGTTGTCACTGGTAGTCGCCCCAAGCGCGTCCGATGCTTGGACCATTCCGAGGCGGCCCTGAAGCCTCTTCCGTCTAGCCGTTGGGTCCTTCTCGCCGCATCCCTCGCCTCGCACCCCGATTGCTATGCGGTGAGGCTCCTCGGCCGCCTTGGAACTATCTGTGTATCGGACGCATCGCGGGATAAGGGGTTGTCACTGGTAGTCGCCCCAAGCGCGTCCGATGCTTGGACCATTCCGAGGCGGCCCTGAAGCCTCTTCCGTCTAGCCGTTGGGTCCTTCTCGCCGCATCCCTCGCCTCGCACCCCGATTGCTATGCGGTGAGGCTCCTCGGCCGCCTTGGAACTATCTGTGTATCGGACGCGTCGCGGGATAAGGGGTTGTCACTGGTAGTCGCCCCAAGCGCGTCCGATGCTTGGACCATTCCGAGGCGGCCCTGAAGCCTCTTCCGTCTAGCCGTTGGGTCCTTCTCGCCGCATCCCTCGCCTCGCACCCCGATTGCTATGCGGTGAGGCTCCTCGGCCGCCTTGGAACTATCTGTGTATCGGACGCGTCGCGGGATAAGGGGTTGTCACTGGTAGTCGCCCCAAGCGCGTCCGATGCTTGGACCATTCCGAGGCGGACCTGAAGCCTCTTCCGTCTAGCCGTTGGGTCCTTCTCGCCGCATCCCTCGCCTCGCACCCCGATTGCTATGCGGTGAGGCTCCTCGGCCGCCTTGGAACTATCTGTGTATCGGACGCGTCGCGGGATAAGGGGTTGTCACTGGTAGTCGCCCCAAGCGCGTCCGATGCTTGGACCATTCCGAGGCGGCCCTGAAGCCTCTTCCGTCTAGCCGTTGGGTCCTTCTTGCCGCATCCCTCGCCTCGCACCCCGATTGCTATGCGGTGAGGCTCCTCGGCCGCCTTGGAACTATCTGTGTATCGGACGCGTCGCGGGATAAGGGGTTGTCACTGGTAGTCGCCCCAAGCGCGTCCGATGCTTGGACCATTCCGAGGCGGCCCTGAAGCCTCTTCCGTCTAGCCGTTGGGTCCTTCTCGCCGCATCCCTCGCCTCGCACCCCGATTGCTATGCGGTGAGGCTCCTCGGCCGCCTTGGAACTATCTGTGTATCGGACGCATCGCGGGATAAGGGGTTGTCACTGGTAGTCGCCCCAAGCGCGTCCGATGCTTGGACCATTCCGAGGCGGCCCTGAAGCCTCTTCCGTCTAGCCGTTGGGTCCTTCTCGCCGCATCCCTCGCCTCGCACCCCGATTGCTATGCGGTGAGGCTCCTCGGCCGCCTTGGAACTATCTGTGTATCGGACGCGTCGCGGGATAAGGGGTTGTCACTGGTAGTCGCCCCAAGCGCGTCCGATGCTTGGACCATTCCGAGGCGGACCTGAAGCCTCTTCCGTCTAGCCGTTGGGTCCTTCTCGCCGCATCCCTCGCCTCGCACCCCGATTGCTATGCGGTGAGGCTCCTCGGCCGCCTTGGAACTATCTGTGTATCGGACGCGTCGCGGGATAAGGGGTTGTCACTGGTAGTCGCCCCAAGCGCGTCCGATGCTTGGACCATTCCGAGGCGGCCCTGAAGCCTCTTCCGTCTAGCCGTTGGGTCCTTCTCGCCGCATCCCTCGCCTCGCACCCCGATTGCTATGCGGTGAGGCTCCTCGGCCGCCTTGGAACTATCTGTGTATCGGACGCGTCGCGGGATAAGGGGTTGTCACTGGTAGTCGCCCCAAGCGCGTCCGATGCTTGGACCATTCCGAGGCGGACCTGAAGCCTCTTCCCTCTAGCCGTTGGGGCTTTCTCGCCGCATCCCTCGCCTCGCACCCCGATTGCTATTCGGTGAGGCTCCTCGGCCGCCTTGGAACTATCTGTGTATCGGACGCATCGCGGGATAAGGGGTTGGCAGTGGTAGTCGCCCCAAGCGCGTCCGATGCTTGGACCATTCCGAGGCGGCCCTGCAGCCTCTTCCGTCTAGCCGTTGGGGCCATCTCGCTGCATCCCCCACCTCGCACCACGATTGCTATGCGGTGAGGCTCCTTGGCCGCCTCGGAACTATCTGTGTATCGGACGCATCGCGGGATAAGGGGTTGTCACTGGTAGTCGCCCCAAGCGCGTCCGATGCTTGGACTATTCCGAGGCGGCCCTGCAGCCTCTTCCGTCTAGCCGTTGGGGCCATCTCGCCGCATCCCCCAGCTCCTCGGCCGCCTCGGAACTATCTGTGTATCGGACGCATCGCGGGATAAGGGGTTGGCAGTGGTAGTCGCCCCAAGCGCGTTCGATGCTTGGACTATTCCGAGGCGGCCCCGCAGCCTCTTCCGTCTACCCTTTGGGGCCATCTCGCCGCATCCCTCGCCTCGCACCCCGATTGCTATGCGGTGAGGCTCCTCGGCCGCCTGGGAACTATCTTCGTATCGGATGCATCGCGGGATAAGGGGTTGTCACTGGTAGTCGCCCCAAGCGCGTCCGATGCTTGGACTATTCCGAGGCGGCCCTGTGGCCTCTTCCGTCTAGCCGTTGGGGCCATCTCGCCGCATCCCTCACCTCGCACCCCCATTGCTATGCGGTGAGGCTCCTCGGCCGCCTTGGAACTGTCTTCGTATCGGAAGCATCGCGGGATAAGGGGTTGTCACTGGTAGTCGCCCCAAGCGCGTCCGATGCTTGGACTATTCCGAGGCGGCCCTGCAGCCTCTTCCGTCTAGCCGTTGGGGCCATCTCGCCGCATCCCCCACCTCGCACCCGGATTGCTATGCGGTGAGGCTCCTCGGCCGCCTTGGAACTATCTTCGTATCGGACGCATCGCGGGATAAGGGGTTGTCACTGGTAGTCGCCCCAAGCGCGTCCGATGCTTGGACTATTCCGACGCGGCCCTGTGGCCTCTTCCGTCTAGCCGTTGGGGCCATCTCGCCGCATCCCCCACCTCGCACCCCGATTGCTATGCGGTGAGGCTCCTCGGCCGCCTTGGAACCATCTTCGTATCGGACGCATCGCGGGATGAGGGGTTGTCACTGGTAGTCGCCCCAAGCGCGTCCGATGCTTGGACCATTCCGAGGCGGCCCTGAAGCCTCTTCCGTCTAGCCGTTGGGGCCTTCCCGCCCCATCCCTCGCCTCGCACCCCCGATTGCTATGCGGTGAGGCTCCTCGGCCGCCTTGGAACCATCTGTGTATCGGACGCATCGCGGGATAAGGGGTTGGCACTGGTAGTCGCCCCAAGCGCGTCCGATGCTTGGAGCATTCCGAGGTGGCCCTGAAGCCTCTTCCGTCTAGCCGTTGGGGCCTTCCCGCCCCATCCCTCGCCTCGCACCCCGATTGATATGCGGTGAGGCTCCTCGGCCGCCTTGGAACTATCTGTGTATCGGACGCATCGCGGGATAAGGGGTTGGCACTGGTAGTCGTCCCAATCGCGTCCGATGCTTGGACCATTCCGAGGCGGCCCTGCAGCCTCTTCCGTTTAGCCGTCGGGGCCTTCCCGCCGCATCCCTCGCCTCGCATCCCGATTCCTATGCGGTGAGTCTTCTCGGCCGCCGCGGAACTATACCTGTTATTGCTACTGCATCCTTCGGCTGGTAACCTCCTCTGCCGCCTTGGAACGTTCTCTTTGTCGGACAGCGTCGCGGGATAAGGGGTTGGCACTGGTAGTCGCCCCAAGCGCGCCCGATGCATAGACCGCTCCGAGTTGACCTTGCTTTCAGCCTCTCACATGCATAGACCTCTCTGAGTCGACCCTGCAGCCTCTCACGTTTAGCCTTTGGAATCTCGCCTCACAACATGATTGCTATCCTTGATGCATCCCTTGCCTCGAGCCCTGATTGCTTTCTTGGCTGCATCCCTCCTCTCCTCACAGCCCGGTTGTCATCACTGCTTCATCCGTCGCTTCATGCATTCTGGCTGCTGGGCCCTTCCCACCGCACACCTCGATTGCTATCTCTTCTGCATCACACACCCCGATTGCTATCTCTGCTACATCCCTCGGCTCTCACTTCTGCATCCTTCGCCTCCCACCTCGATTGCTATCAATGCTGCATCCGTAACCTCACACCCCGATTGCTATGCGGGGAGGCTCCTTGGCCGCCTTGGAAATTTCTGTGTGTCGGACGCACCGCGGGATAAGGGGTTGGCACTGGTAGTCGCCCCAAGTGCGCCCGATTCTTAGACCGCTTCGAGGTGACCTCGTAGCCTCTTTCGTCCAGGCTTCCTGCCTTCAACGCCCTTTTTACACCTCGATTGCTATGCGCGGGCTCGTTGGCGTCTATCACCTCTCTGCGAAGAGTGGCACGATGATTGTTGGGGTAAATCGTAGCAGTCCGATCTCTGGCCTTGGGCCATTGTGAGGGCTGATCGATTTCCTGTGCGCATCTCGTGTTCGCCCAGTAACAGACTCGACGACTTGTAATCGGTCTTGTTCCCGATTGTTCCTGGAGGTAGTCTTCGGAACTCTTGGATTTGACCTGTCACTCGAACTGTCCTCTTCCGAGGATGCTTGTGTGTGTGTGCTTGTGCCATTTCCTTGGCGGTATTAACGAGATATTAAAGAGCGGAGTGAGCGCCTCGCCCAGCTATGTTTGGGGCTCTCACTCCCTTACCCGGTGTGCGACCGCTTTGCACGTAGGTTGCGGAGCATCGCGACTCTTTCGATGTTTGGCGGTTGTCTTCCGGTGATGCGTTGGTCCCGAAGTGCACGTTACTAGCATTTCTGCCATTGTTCTCGATCTTTGGCACGTTCCTTCGTTGCAATTGGATATATATCTCCGTTTATACGCGCAGGCTTCTCCCGCCTATTCAGCGCTGTCCCACTCTCAGCACTCTCGTGGTCTCCTTGGCTTCTCTCTCCCGTGAGCGAGCTCTCTTCTCGAGTCTTTTCCATGTCCCATGGAGGTTGCCTTGCGAAATTCGGGCACACAAACGTGACCGGATAAGAGCGGAATTGCCTATGAGGAGAAGCTCACCTTAGGGAGCAGCAATGCCGAGTGTTTCGACAGAGGGTAGAGGGGGCGTTGTTTGGGCGGTTGCACAAAAGAGTGCTACGGTTGCACTGAAGGTTGCTTCTTCGTCTCCGACGAACTCTTCGAGGCAAAAAAGCTTGTATACGGGGTCGAGGTGGGACTGTTCGTGCGAGTTGCGCCACCAAAAGTGCGTAGGGGGCATATACCTGGGAAATGGATGTCTCTGAGTGGCCTTACTCGGTCGCGTGCACGGTGCATTCTCTAACGGCAGGACTGTCGCGAGCATGTGCGGTTCGGATGTTTTCGGGTAAAGGGTTCCGTACGGGATGTTCTTCCCAGGCTCCTGTGAACCGAGACTCTGCATCGTCGTGCTCCGGCTCCCGTGGGTGCTTCATGCCTCGTCGAGCT
>NW_026729411.1:0-12500 GCF_030272615.1 Cryptomeria japonica | reverse complement strand
ACTCGACCGAGCGCGCACTGGCCGAGGTGCACACCGATTTCACCTGGGTGCGCGCGCAGCACCTCGGGCGCACCGGGGTGCGCGCACAACGCCCGGGTTGCACCGTGGCCTGTGTGCTCGGGGCGCCTCGGGTGCGCGCTCGGTGTCGCCCCCACGCGCGCGCGGTAGTGCGGGCAGCGCACCCCGGCCCGGCCCGGCCCCGACGAGAACGCAAACGGGCAAAAGGTTTATTCAAATAGCATTGCGACGCCCGGCGAAAAACTAAAAAAGGGTGCAACACCGGGACTTCCCGGGAGGTCACCCATCCCAGTACTACTCCGGCCCAAGCGCGCTTAACTGCGGAGTTCTGATGGGATCCGGTGCACTAACGCTGGTATGATCGCACCCGTTATGAGCTTGTCGCAGTGTGTACTTAGCAAACCGCGACCCACGTGCGAATCCACCCCGGCCACCCACCCCCGTCGAGGTGCACACCCTCCCTCGCGAAGTGCGCCCCGTTCGCCAAGTGTGAGCCCTGCCCGGGTGCGCGCACCTTGCTAGGGCGTCGGGTGTGCACCCGGCCCGGCCTACGTGCGTGCACCTGGACGGGGCGTCGTGTGCGTGCAGTGTCCCGTCTGCAACGCGGTGCCCACACACCACCTCGGGCGCAACGACCTGCGCTCACATGTGGGCCGAGTGCACCTTGGTGCATGTTCGGGGCGCCTCGGGTGCACGCTCGATCTTGCCCCGGTGCACCAAGGCGCTCGGTTTGCCCCGGGTGCGCACTTGGTGCAAGGTGGGCACCCAAAATAGGGATCAAGCACCAAAACACAAGTTTCGGGATGCAAAATGGGACCCAAGGACCACAAATGCGTTCCAAGACCCATGATGGGTCCACGAGAACAAAAATGTGTTCCGAGACTTAATAAACAAATATTGGGTTTTAGGAGAAGAAACATGCTCTGATGCCCAAAACGAGAATCGACCCCGAAAAGGCCACAGGCCAAAAGTGGGATGCGAGACAAAAAAAAATGGGACCCGAGGACCAAAATTGGGTTCCCAGGTCGAAGACAGGGCAACCGGACAAGAAACGACCTCTAAGGCTCGAAATGAGTCCCGACGACTAAAAAAAACTTGACAAGAAGCACCTCAGCCATCAGGCACCCAACTCGACACCCATGGGATGCCGACCCACCCGGGCTTCCACCTAGCACACCTTGGCACCCACCCACCCTCGCACCCAACCTCGCACCCAACTTAGCACCTTTGAACCCACATTGGCACTCACCCTGACCCTGGCACCTTGGAACCCACATTGGCACTCACCTTGACCCTGGCACCCACCTTTGCACTCACCTTGGGACCCACCCTGGCTCCCACCTCGGCACCCACCCAGACACCCACCTTGGTTCCTTGGCACCCACCTTGGATCCTTGGCACCCACCCCGACACCCACCTTGGCACGCAACTTGGCTACTTGCCACCCACCTTGGCTCCTTGACGCCCACCCCCGACAACCACCCCCGTGACCTACCCTGGCTAGGGTTGGTGCACACCCACCCTGGTGCCCACCTTGGCACCCACCCCATGACCCACCTTGGCACGCACCTTAGTACCCACCCCGTTACCCACCCTAGGACCCACCCCGTGACCCACCTTGGCCAGGGTGGGTGCCTTGGTGCGCACAACTTGCCTGGGCTGCACACCAGGGCGGGCTCAAGATGGCACCCGCGTTCCGTTTTTTTCACTATCTTTCAAAACGGAAATTTTAAAATCTCGTTTTTTTTTTTTTTTTGCCTTTTCTGGAAATTAGTGAAGGCAGCGCATCAAAGGTGCGCAATGCTGGTGCGAACCCGGGAGCGCTCCGATGTGTGCTCCAAGGTGCGGCGTGCACGAAGTCCGAGCCCCGGCTTGCCCCGGGTGCGCACCTCGCGTGCACCTTCGCCGGGGTGAGCACCTTGGCTGGGTTGCGCGCCCTGGTGCGCACCAAGGAGCGCTCTGAAGTGTGCTCCAAGGTGCGGCGTGCACGAAGTCGGAGCTCGGTTTGCCCCGGGTGTGCACCTCGGGTGCGCACCTCGCGTGCACCTTCGCTGCGGTGGGCACCTTGGCTGGGTTGCGCGCCTTGGTGGGCACCATGCAGTGCACGAAGTCGGAGCCCGGTTTGCCCCGGGCGCGCACCTCCGCCAGGGTGGGCACCTTGGTGCGCACAACTTGCCTGGGCTGCGCACCAGGAAGGGCTCAAGATGGCACCCCGCGTTCCGTTTTTTTCACTATCTTTCAGAACGGAAATTTTAAAATATCGTTTTTTTTTGCCTTTTCTGGAAATTAGTGAAGGCAGCGCATCAAAGGTGCGCAACGCTGGTGCGAACCTGGGAGCGCTCCGATGTGTGCTCCAAGGTGCGGCGTGCACGAAGTCGGAGCCCGGTTTGCCCCGGGTGCGCCCTGGTGGGCACCATGGTGCGCACCAAGGAGCGCTCCGAAGTGTGCTCCAAGGTGCGGCCTGCACGAAGTCGGAGCCCGGTTTGCCCCGGGCGTGCACCGCGGGTGGGCACCTTGGTGCGCATGCCTTGCCTGGGCTGCGCACCAGGGCGGGCTCAAGATGGCACCCGCGTTCCGTTTTTTTCACTATCTTTCAAAACGGAAATTTTAAAATCTCATTTTTTTTTGCCTTTTCTGGAAATTAGTGAAGGCAGCGCATCAAAGGTGCGCACCTCGCTGCCCACCACGGTGCGCAACGCCGGTGGGCACCCGGGAGTGCTTCGAAGTGTGCTCCAAGGTGCTGCGTGCACGTTGTCGGAGCCCGGTTTGCCCCGGGTGCGCACCTCGCGTGCACCTTCGTCGGGGTGGGCACCTTGGCTGGGTTTGCCCCGGCTGCGCTCCGAAGCGGGGTTATTGGAGCGCCGCCTCTTTTTTTGTCGGAGCGTTTGGTGGGGTTTCTCGCATTGGCTCTTCCCAGGCCCGGTTGCCACCCTGGCGCGCACGAAGTCGGAAGTAGGGTTAATTGCCCGGGTGCGCACCTTTGCCAGGGGTGGGCACCTTACCTGGGCTGTGCACCAGGGCGGGCTCAAGATGGCACCCGCGTTCCGTTTTTTTTCACTATCTTTCAAAACGGAAATTTTAAAATCTCCTCTTTTTTTTGCCTTTTCTGGAAATTAGTGAAGGCAGCGCATCAAAGGTGCGCACCTCGCTGCCCACCTTGGTGTGCTCTGAGGTGCGCACCCGGGAGCGCTACGAAGTGTGCTCCAAGGTGCGGCGTGCACGTTGTCGGAGCCCGGTTTGCCCCGGGTGCGCACCTCGCCTGCACCTTGGCCGGGGTGGGCACCCTCGCTGGGTTTGCCCAGGGTGCGCTCCGAAGCGGGGTTACTGGAGCGCCCCCTCTTTTTTTGTCAGAGCGTTTGGTGGGGTTTCTCGCATTGGCTCTTCCCAGGCCCGGTTGTTGGGTGCGCTCCCACCCTGGCGCGCGCGAAGTTGGAAGTTGGGTTAATTGCCCCGGGCGCGCACCTTCGCCAGGGTGGGCACCTTGGTGCGCACACCTTGGCTGGGCTGCGCACCAGGGCGGGCTCAAGATGGCACCAGCATTCCCTTTTTCTCACTATCTTTCAAAACGGAAATTTTAAAATCTCGTTTTTTTTTGCCTTTTATGGAAATTAGTGAAGGCATCGCATCAAAGGTGCGCACCTCGCTGCCCACCTTGGTGTGCTCCGAGGTGCCCACCACGGTGCGCTCCGAGGTGCCCACCACGGTGCGCAACGCCGGTGCGAACCCGGGAGCGCCCCGATGTGTGCTCCAAGGTGCGGCGTGCACGAAGCCGGACCCCGGTTTGCCCCGGGTGCGCACCTCGCGTGCACCTTGGTGCGCACACCTTGGCTGGGTTGCGCGGCCTGGTGGGCACCATGGTGCGCACCAAGGAGCGCTCCGAAGTGTGCTCCAAGGTGCGGCGTGCACGAAGTCCTAGCCCGGTTTGCCCCGGGTGCGCACCTTCGCCGCGGTGGGCACCATGGCGTGCACGAAGTCGGAGCCCGGTTTGCCCCGGGTGCGCACCTCGCGTGCACCTTCGCCGGGGTGGGCACCTCGGCTGGGTTGCGCGCCCCTGGTGCGCACCAAGGAGCGCTCCGAAGTGTGCTCCAAGGTGCGGCGTGCACGAAGTCGGAGCCCGGTTTGCCCCGGGTGCGCACCTTCGCCGCGGTGGGCACCCTGGTGCGCACCATGGCGTGCACGAAGTCGGAGCCCGGTTTGCCCCGGGTGCGCACCTCGCGTGCACCTTCGGCGGGGTTGCGCGCCCTGGTGCGCACCAAGGAGCGCTCCGAAGTGTGCTCCAAGGTGCGGCGTGCACGAAGTCGGAGCCCGGTTTGCCCCGGGTGCGCACCTCGCGTGCACCTTCGGCGGGGTTGCGCGCCCTGGTGGGCACCATGGTGCGCACCAAGGAGCGCTCCGAAGTGTGCTCCAAGGTGCGGCGTGCACGAAGTCGGAGCCCCGGTTTGCCCCGGGTGCGCACCTCGCGTGCACCTTCGCCGCGGTGGGCACCATGGCGTGCACGAAGTCGGAGCCCGGTTTGCCCCGGGTGCGCACCTCGCGTGCACCTTCGCCGGGGTGGGCACCTCGGCTGGGTTGCGCGCCCTGGTGCGCACCAAGGAGCGCTCCGAAGTGTGCTCCAAGGTGCGGCGTGCACGAAGTCGGAGCCCGGTTTGCCCCGGGTGCGCACCTCGCGTGCACCTTCGCCGCGGTGGGCACCATGGCGTGCACGAAGTCGGAGCCCGGTTTGCCCCGGGTGCGCACCCCGCGTGCACCTTCGCCGGGGTGGGCACCTCGGCTGGGTTGCGCGCCCTGGTGCGCACCAAGGAGCGCTCCGAAGTGTGCTCCAAGGTGCGGCGTGCACGAAGTCGGAGCCCGGTTTGCCCCGGGTGCGCACCTCGCGTGCACCTTCGCCGCGGTGGGCACCTTGGCTGGGTTGGGCACCATTGAGCGCTCCGAAGTGTGCTCCAAGGTGCGCACCATGGCCCTCCAAGGTGCGCAGCATGGCGTGCACGAAGTCGGAGCCCGGTTTGCCCCGGGTGCGCACCTCGCGTGCACCTTCGCCAGGGTGGGCACCTCGGTGCGCACACCTTCTCAATGTTTTCTTGCCTTTTCTGGAAATTGGTGAAGGCAGCGCATCAAAGGTGCGCACCTCGGTGTGCTCCGAGGTGCGAACCCGAGAGCGCTCCGAGGTGCCCACGAAGTCGAAAGTCGGGTTAATTGCATTGTTTTCCCCGGGTGCGCTCCGAGGTGCGCAACATCGGTGCGCACCAAGGAGGGCTCCGAAGTGTGCTCCAAGGTGCGCACGATTCGGAGCTCGGTTTGCCCGGGGTGCGCACACCTTGGCTGGGTTGCGCACCCTTTGTGCGCTCCAAGGTGCGCACGAAGTCGGAGCTCGGTTTGCCCCGGGTGCGCACCTTCGCCAGGGTGCGCACCTTGATGCGCACGCCTTGGCTGGGCTGCGCACCTTGGTGGGCGCCATGGTGCGCACCTTTCGTGCGCTCCAAGGTGCGCACGAAGTCGGAGCTCGGTTTGCCCCGGGTGCGCACCTTGGTGGGCGCCATGGTGCACTCCGAGGTGCCCAAGATTGGTGCGCACCAAGGAGCGCTCCGAAGTGCGCTCCAAGGTGCGCAGGTGCGCGCGAAGTCGAAAGTTGGGTTAATTGTCCGGTTTGCCTCGGGTGCGCACCTTGCGTGCACCTTCGCCAGGGTGGGCGCCTTGGTGCGCACACCTTGGCTGGGCTGCGCACCCGGGCGCGCACACCTTGGCACCCCCGCGTTTCCTTCATTTTAAATTTTTTTTTTTACAATCTCTCAAGTGGGAAATTCTATAATCTCAACTTTTTTTGCCTTTTCAGGAAACTTTTGAATGGAGCGCATCATTGGTGCGCTCCGAAGTGTGCTCCAAGGTGCGCACCTCTGGTGTGCTCCAAAGCTCTCTCCAGCTGCGTGCACCTGCCCCGGCCGCGCACCCGGCCCCGCCCCAGCTTCGCTCACCTGTCCCGGGCGTCTGGTGCGGAACCTTAGAGTAAGAAACATCACCGTGCACCTTGGCCAACGTGCGCGACTCGACCGAGCGCGCACTGGCCGAGGTGCACACCGATTTCACCTGGGTGCGCGCGCAGCACCTCGGGCGCACCGGGGTGCGCGCACAACGCCCGGGTTGCACCGTGGCCTGTGTGCTCGGGGCGCCTCGGGTGCGCGCTCGGTGTCGCCCCCGCGCGCGCGGTAGTGCGGGCAGCGCACCCCGGCCCGGCCCGGCCCCGACGAGAACGCAAACGGGCAAAAGGTTTATTCAAATAGCATTGCGACGCCCGGCGAAAAACTAAAAAAGGGTGCAACACCGGGACTTCCCGGGAGGTCACCCATCCCAGTACTACTCCGGCCCAAGCGCGCTTAACTGCGGAGTTCTGATGGGATCCGGTGCACTAACGCTGGTATGATCGCACCCGTTATGAGCTTGTCGCAGTGTGTACTTAGCAAACCGCGACCCACGTGCGAATCCACCCCGGCCACCCCACCCCCGTCGAGGTGCACACCCTCCCTCGCGAAGTGCGCCCCGTTCGCCAAGTGTGAGCCCTGCCCGGGTGCGCGCCTTGCTAGGGCGTCGGGTGTGCACCCGGCCCGGCCTACGTGCGTGCACCTGGACGGGGCGTCGTGTGCGTGCAGTGTCCCGTCTGCAACGCGGTGCCCACACACCACCTCGGGCGCAACGACCTGCGCTCACATGTGGGCCGAGTGCACCTTGGTGCATGTTCGGGGCGCCTCGGGTGCACGCTCGATCTTGCCCCGGTGCACCAAGGCGCTCGGTTTGCCCCGGGTGCGCACTTGGTGCAAGGTGGGCACCCAAAATAGGGATCAAGCACCAAAACACAAGTTTCGGGATGCAAAATGGGACCCAAGGACCACAAATGCGTTCCAAGACCCATGATGGGTCCACGAGAACAAAAATGTGTTCCGAGACTTAATAAACAAATATTGGGTTTTAGGAGAAGAAACATGCTCTGATGCCCAAAACGAGAATCGACCCCGAAAAGGCCACAGGCCAAAAGTGGGATGCGAGACAAAAAAAAATGGGACCCGAGGACCAAAATTGGGTTCCCAGGTCGAAGACAGGGCAACCGGACAAGAAACGACCTCTAAGGCTCGAAATGAGTCCCGACGACTAAAACTTGACAAGAAGCACCCATCAGGCACCCAACTCGACACCCCATGGGATGCCGACCCACCCGGGCTTCCACCTAGCACACCTTGGCACCCACCCACCCTCGCACCCAACCTCGCACCCAACTTAGCACCTTTGAACCCACATTGGCACTCACCCTGACCCTGGCACCTTGGAACCCACATTGGCACTCACCTTGACCCTGGCACCCCACCTTTGCACTCACCTTGGGACCCACCCTGGCTCCCACCTCGGCACCCACCCAGACACCCACCTTGGTTCCTTGGCACCCACCTTGGATCCTTGGCACCCACCCCGACACCCACCTTGGCACGCAACTTGGCTACTTGCCACCCCACCTTGGCTCCTTGACGCCCCACCCCGACAACCACCCCGTGACCTACCCTGGCTAGGGTTGGTGCACACCCACCCTGGTGCCCACCTTGGCACCCACCCCATGACCCACCTTGGCACGCACCTTAGTACCCACCCCGTTACCCACCCTAGGACCCACCCCGTGACCCACCTTGGCCAGGGTGGGTGCCTTGGTGCGCACAACTTGCCTGGGCTGCACACCAGGGCGGGCTCAAGATGGCACCCGCGTTCCGTTTTTTTCACTATCTTTCAAAACGGAAATTTTAAAATCTCGTTTTTTTTTTTTTTTTGCCTTTTCTGGAAATTAGTGAAGGCAGCGCATCAAAGGTGCGCAATGCTGGTGCGAACCCGGGAGCGCTCCGATGTGTGCTCCAAGGTGCGGCGTGCACGAAGTCCGAGCCCGGCTTGCCCCGGGTGCGCACCTCGCGTGCACCTTCGCCGGGGTGAGCACCTTGGCTGGGTTGCGCGCCCTGGTGCGCACCAAGGAGCGCTCTGAAGTGTGCTCCAAGGTGCGGCGTGCACGAAGTCGGAGCTCGGTTTGCCCCGGGTGTGCACCTCGGGTGCGCACCTCGCGTGCACCTTCGCTGCGGTGGGCACCTTGGCTGGGTTGCGCGCCTTGGTGGGCACCATGCAGTGCACGAAGTCGGAGCCCGGTTTGCCCCGGGCGCGCACCTCCGCCAGGGTGGGCACCTTGGTGCGCACAACTTGCCTGGGCTGCGCACCAGGAAGGGCTCAAGATGGCACCCGCGTTCCGTTTTTTTCACTATCTTTCAGAACGGAAATTTTAAAATATCGTTTTTTTTTGCCTTTTCTGGAAATTAGTGAAGGCAGCGCATCAAAGGTGCGCAACGCTGGTGCGAACCTGGGAGCGCTCCGATGTGTGCTCCAAGGTGCGGCGTGCACGAAGTCGGAGCCCGGTTTGCCCCGGGTGCGCCCTGGTGGGCACCATGGTGCGCACCAAGGAGCGCTCCGAAGTGTGCTCCAAGGTGCGGCCTGCACGAAGTCGGAGCCCCCGGTTTGCCCCGGGCGTGCACCGCGGGTGGGCACCTTGGTGCGCATGCCTTGCCTGGGCTGCGCACCAGGGCGGGCTCAAGATGGCACCCGCGTTCCGTTTTTTTCACTATCTTTCAAAACGGAAATTTTAAAATCTCATTTTTTTTTGCCTTTTCTGGAAATTAGTGAAGGCAGCGCATCAAAGGTGCGCACCTCGCTGCCCACCACGGTGCGCAACGCCGGTGGGCACCCGGGAGTGCTTCGAAGTGTGCTCCAAGGTGCTGCGTGCACGTTGTCGGAGCCCGGTTTGCCCCGGGTGCGCACCTCGCGTGCACCTTCGTCGGGGTGGGCACCTTGGCTGGGTTTGCCCCGGCTGCGCTCCGAAGCGGGGTTATTGGAGCGCCGCCTCTTTTTTTGTCGGAGCGTTTGGTGGGGTTTCTCGCATTGGCTCTTCCCAGGCCCGGTTGCCACCCTGGCGCGCACGAAGTCGGAAGTAGGGTTAATTGCCCGGGTGCGCACCTTTGCCAGGGTGGGCACCTTACCTGGGCTGTGCACCAGGGCGGGCTCAAGATGGCACCCCGCGTTCCGTTTTTTTCACTATCTTTCAAAACGGAAATTTTAAAATCTCCTCTTTTTTTTGCCTTTTCTGGAAATTAGTGAAGGCAGCGCATCAAAGGTGCGCACCTCGCTGCCCACCTTGGTGTGCTCTGAGGTGCGCACCCGGGAGCGCTACGAAGTGTGCTCCAAGGTGCGGCGTGCACGTTGTCGGAGCCCGGTTTGCCCCGGGTGCGCACCTCGCCTGCACCTTGGCCGGGGTGGGCACCCTCGCTGGGTTTGCCCAGGGTGCGCTCCGAAGCGGGGTTACTGGAGCGCCCCCCTCTTTTTTTGTCAGAGCGTTTGGTGGGGTTTCTCGCATTGGCTCTTCCCCAGGCCCGGTTGTTGGGTGCGCTCCCACCCTGGCGCGCGCGAAGTTGGAAGTTGGGTTAATTGCCCGGGCGCGCACCTTCGCCAGGGTGGGCACCTTGGTGCGCACACCTTGGCTGGGCTGCGCACCAGGGCGGGCTCAAGATGGCACCAGCATTCCCTTTTTCTCACTATCTTTCAAAACGGAAATTTTAAAATCTCGTTTTTTTTTGCCTTTTATGGAAATTAGTGAAGGCATCGCATCAAAGGTGCGCACCTCGCTGCCCACCTTGGTGTGCTCCGAGGTGCCCACCACGGTGCGCTCCGAGGTGCCCACCACGGTGCGCAACGCCGGTGCGAACCCGGGAGCGCCCCGATGTGTGCTCCAAGGTGCGGCGTGCACGAAGCCGGACCCCCGGTTTGCCCCGGGTGCGCACCTCGCGTGCACCTTGGTGCGCACACCTTGGCTGGGTTGCGCGGCCTGGTGGGCACCATGGTGCGCACCAAGGAGCGCTCCGAAGTGTGCTCCAAGGTGCGGCGTGCACGAAGTCCTAGCCCGGTTTGCCCCGGGTGCGCACCTTCGCCGCGGTGGGCACCATGGCGTGCACGAAGTCGGAGCCCCGGTTTGCCCCGGGTGCGCACCTCGCGTGCACCTTCGCCGGGGTGGGCACCTCGGCTGGGTTGCGCGCCCTGGTGCGCACCAAGGAGCGCTCCGAAGTGTGCTCCAAGGTGCGGCGTGCACGAAGTCGGAGCCCGGTTTGCCCCGGGTGCGCACCTTCGCCGCGGTGGGCCACCCTGGTGCGCACCATGGCGTGCACGAAGTCGGAGCCCGGTTTGCCCCGGGTGCGCACCTCGCGTGCACCTTCGGCGGGGTTGCGCGCCCTGGTGCGCACCAAGGAGCGCTCCGAAGTGTGCTCCAAGGTGCGGCGTGCACGAAGTCGGAGCCCGGTTTGCCCCGGGTGCGCACCTCGCGTGCACCTTCGGCGGGGTTGCGCGCCCTGGTGGGCACCATGGTGCGCACCAAGGAGCGCTCCGAAGTGTGCTCCAAGGTGCGGCGTGCACGAAGTCGGAGCCCGGTTTGCCCCGGGTGCGCACCTCGCGTGCACCTTCGCCGCGGTGGGCACCATGGCGTGCACGAAGTCGGAGCCCGGTTTGCCCCGGGTGCGCACCTCGCGTGCACCTTCGCCGGGGTGGGCACCTCGGCTGGGTTGCGCGCCCTGGTGCGCACCAAGGAGCGCTCCGAAGTGTGCTCCAAGGTGCGGCGTGCACGAAGTCGGAGCCCGGTTTGCCCCGGGTGCGCACCCTCGCGTGCACCTTCGCCGCGGTGGGCACCATGGCGTGCACGAAGTCGGAGCCCCGGTTTGCCCCGGGTGCGCACCCCCGCGTGCACCTTCGCCGGGGTGGGCACCTCGGCTGGGTTGCGCGCCCTGGTGCGCACCAAGGAGCGCTCCGAAGTGTGCTCCAAGGTGCGGCGTGCACGAAGTCGGAGCCCGGTTTGCCCCGGGTGCGCACCTCGCGTGCACCTTCGCCGCGGTGGGCACCTTGGCTGGGTTGGGCACCATTGAGCGCTCCGAAGTGTGCTCCAAGGTGCGCACCATGGCCCTCCAAGGTGCGCAGCATGGCGTGCACGAAGTCGGAGCCCGGTTTGCCCCGGGTGCGCACCTCGCGTGCACCTTCGCCAGGGTGGGCACCTCGGTGCGCACACCTTCTCAATGTTTTCTTGCCTTTTCTGGAAATTGGTGAAGGCAGCGCATCAAAGGTGCGCACCTCGGTGTGCTCCGAGGTGCGAACCCGAGAGCGCTCCGAGGTGCCCACGAAGTCGAAAGTCGGGTTAATTGCATTGTTTTCCCCGGGTGCGCTCCGAGGTGCGCAACATCGGTGCGCACCAAGGAGGGCTCCGAAGTGTGCTCCAAGGTGCGCACGATTCGGAGCTCGGTTTGCCCGGGTGTGCGCACACCTTGGCTGGGTTGCGCACCCTTTGTGCGCTCCAAGGTGCGCACGAAGTCGGAGCTCGGTTTGCCCCGGGTGCGCACCTTCGCCAGGGTGCGCACCTTGATGCGCACGCCTTGGCTGGGCTGCGCACCTTGGTGGGCGCCATGGTGCGCACCTTTCGTGCGCTCCAAGGTGCGCACGAAGTCGGAGCTCGGTTTGCCCCGGGTGCGCACCTTGGTGGGCGCCATGGTGCACTCCGAGGTGCCCAAGATTGGTGCGCACCAAGGAGCGCTCCGAAGTGCGCTCCAAGGTGCGCAGGTGCGCGCGAAGTCGAAAGTTGGGTTAATTGTCCGGTTTGCCTCGGGTGCGCACCTTGCGTGCACCTTCGCCAGGGTGGGCGCCTTGGTGCGCACACCTTGGCTGGGCTGCGCACCCGGGCGCGCACACCTTGGCACCCGCGTTTCCTTCATTTTAAATTTTTTTTTTTTACAATCTCTCAAGTGGGAAATTCTATAATCTCAACTTTTTTTGCCTTTTCAGGAAACTTTTGAATGGAGCGCATCATTGGTGCGCTCCGAAGTGTGCTCCAAGGTGCGCACCTCTGGTGTGCTCCAAAGCTCTCTCCAGCTGCGTGCACCTGCCCCGGCCGCGCACCCCGGCCCCCGCCCAGCTTCGCTCACCTGTCCCGGGCGTCTGGTGCGGAACCTTAGAGTAAGAAACATCACCGTGCACCTTGGCCAACGTGCGCGACTCGACCGAGCGCGCACATGGCCGAGGTGCACACCGATTTCACCTGGGTGCGCGCGCAGCACCTCGGGCGCACCGGGGGTGCGCGCACAACGCCCGGGTTGCACCGTGGCCTGTGTGCTCGGGGCGCCTCGGGTGCGCGCTCGGTGTCGCCCCCCGCGCGCGCGGTAGTGCGGGCAGCGCACCCCGGCCCGGCCCGGCCCCGACGAGAACGCAAACGGGCAAAAGGTTTATTCAAATAGCATTGCGACGCCCGGCGAAAAACTAAGAAAGGGTGCAACACCGGGACTTCCCGGGAGGTCACCCATCCCAGTACTACTCCGGCCCAAGCGCGCTTAACTGCGGAGTTCTGATGGGATCCGGTGCACTAACGCTGGTATGATCGCACCCGTTAT
>NW_026729410.1:0-77632 GCF_030272615.1 Cryptomeria japonica | reverse complement strand
CTGATCCTCTCCTCTCCACCCCATTCATTAATACTACTAGAAGATACAGGTATCCGCCCCTCGGTCGAGGTCTAGCCAACCAAGTGGCAAACATCCATCGATCTCCGCTTGCTTCAAAAGCAGCAGCTATTGAATCCCTCTCCCAAAAGAGTGCTTGTTAAGGTTAGCCCTTACCTTCAGTTCCTTCAGGTAATGCCGTGGCGATGAAGCGAGGATTTTTCTTTTTTTATTGGCGGTGACCCAGAGCCGCTATCGAGAAACAATGGAACAGATGCCCTTTATCGTGCCTTCGGAGACTCAGTTCTGCATTCGAGTTTCCTTCTTTCATTGCCGGAAGGCCGTAGAAGGCAATCTCTTCTATATGGATTGAAAACTCCACCCATAAGAAACTATAGGCCTCCATCGCACTACTCCTTTGTTTGGTAGCTCCTTTGCTTTGCATCATATTACGTCTATAAACTCGACTCCTTCTCACCTCTCCGGTTTGGATTGAATCCAGCCCCAGCTTATACAACATTCTCGATTGTCGCTAGCGGAACCTGCATCGTTTAATCCCTCTCCTTCCTACCGGATAGGTTGGGGTCGACCTTAGCGAGTGATGTTGATTGTTGTGGATCCGCTCTACGCTGCCTGCCTCTAATGTCAATCCCATCAACTCTTCCTTCCGGGTGGTCTTTGCCGGGAGAGGAACAACTAATAAAGTTCGAGTGCTCGATCAACGACCCAGCTTTCATTCAGGATCCAGCTGACACCTTCTTTCTTTCAGACCAGAGGGTTGCCCCCTTGGTGCCGGGAAAGGTCACCGCCATTGGTCGAAACATGTGGTAGATAAGTTTTCGAATCAAACCATTTATTCATCCACCCCGTAGGGCGAACAGATTAATAGGGCGGGCATCTTCCTTTCTTCCCTATCGGTCCCTTTAGAATAGTAGGTAGGGATTTTTGATTCGAAAAGTCACTTTATCCTTAGCGGTCTCCCCGGATTTCTGCGATCAATGCCCATAGAATTGTAGGGGGTAGGGGCCCCCGCTCCCCATAGAATAGTAGGGGGCGGAAGACAGCAGACAACTCTAATAAGCCATATGCCCCTGCAGGCAGCAGAGGGTGCATCGGGGTACATGGCCCCACAAGGTAGCCAACACTGGCTGGATCGAATCCCACCCCAACTCCACTTCCCGAACTCTAACGTTTAGTAGGGCCCTACAATTCTATGGGCTCTATTGGTAGGGGTAGGGGTAGGGGCTATAGTGCCGGTGCTCATTATGCTTGTTCCAGCTATGTCGAATTCTATACGTAATATGAATAGTTAGGGTAGGATGGGTAATAATAATAGAAGGCTAGCTCTCCCCCCTTTCTAATATGATCGATCCTGTTCTGTCCAACCAATAGAGAGAAAGGCCCCAACCTTCTATAGTTCGAGATTCTATACGTTTTCCTATTGCCATGCCCGCCCCGCATCAGTGAATTCCGAACCCAAACCCCTTACCTGCTCCTCGACTGAAAGGTTGCCCCGCCCCTCTATTATACCCCCAACGCAGGGTGGGTGGGAGATAGTAGGGGCCGCCCACCCACCCCGTGTGAAAGAGAGTCCCACCTGTATGATCGTGCGAAAGAATAGGTGCGGCCCCGATCCCAGTCGTGTGGAGGCCCCCACCAATTCTAGTTGTGCTTGCTCGGTCGCGATCCCAGCTATCTACTATCGGGGGAACTGATGGAGAGAGAAGAGGTTTGGACATCGCGGCTCCTGCGTTCAGGGATATAAGAGAAGGCAGCCCATGGACGAGGAGGAAAGGTCCGGTTCATAGGCAAGTGAGGCCCCTATATATTATATGGCGGCTCGTGGACAACTATCCAGGGTGGGCGGGAGCTATAGTTCGGGAGCTATAGTTCCATGGGTTGGGTGGGAGTTCTAGTTCGAGAAGCTGATGCTGATGAATGGTCGGGTTCAGTTGCACATGACCTTATCACCGGGATCGGGAGGCAAAGATGATCGAATTATCGGCGGATGGATGAGAGTATTAGACAGCTTCAGAGGGTGGGATGAGAACAAACAGAAGAGGAGATGAAATCACTCGACTGCTAAGGAGAGTGGATCGTCGAACGAATCGAACATAAGCGGGATCGGGCGTGGAGTTGGATATGCCCACCTCAGCCAGTGGATCGAATTCCCGGGTTTCGATTCCGGCCATCCATATCTTTCGAACTGATCGGTAAGGTATGGATAGGAAGAGGAGGTGCTTTATATGAGAGGCAGGAGGAGAAGGCATTTACTTGACTAGAGATAAAGGTAGGGGTTGAGTTGCATCTTGCCATGAATGCACCCCATTCGATCAATTGCTTTTAGGGGATTCGATCCGTCTACGGGTTGGGTGGGAACTATAGGACGCTTCGCGCCCACAATTGAATCTACAATTCTAATGGGGGGGGGAATTAGAGTTCCCAGTTTTCGGAAGGTCAACTAAACTAGAGTTGTGGACCCGTGGCCTATTGGATCAGATAGGCCCAAACTATGCTATGAAAAGGGACCCGCTAGAATCCCCCCCACCCTGCCTAAGTTCTAGTTGCATCGACGAGCACATCTCTGAGAACCTTCCTTCCGACAATAACCTTATCTTGGCTGTCGACAATAAGCTCGTTGGGCTAGAACTTCCTATCGAATGAAAGAACTCTCAACTCTTCCTTGCCCTTTCTCTCGGATGCTATTTCTGCCGGGCCACCCCTATCAAGCCACCGGTTTCACTCCTGTAGCTCTGGGGCAATAACTTCCGTGTGTGGGGATGGGCGGGGGGCGTAGTTGGGCAGGTCTTGCCTCCCACCCTGACTCAAGGCCTACCCGTACACCCCCGGTTAGGTGTTACTAACTTATATATCCTCCCAACTGTCCTCCACCCCCGCAAACCCCACCGGGGGGGGTGGGAGGATATAGAGATGGGCCTTGGATGGCCATGTTACGTATTGAATCGAGAATGTTTACCTTTCTCGATTCAATACGTCCTAGAAAATGGTAGGGGGGGGTGGGAGGCCGGTTGTCGGTACTTCCTGAAGTAACGAGTTAACGGGTAGGCTCCATCCCCTACCTAAGGTGGAGGAAGGACCCCATAGAGAACGAGGGAGGGAGGGAAGGTAGCTCGAGTAACTAATCCAGCCTTCACCACCAGGCATTTCTTCTTTTATTTTATTAGCCGGCCTAGCGGACCGTGGGTGAGTAGGCAAGAAGTTTATATCCCTCGTTCATTGGGGACTCCCTCTCCAGCCCGGGGAGTGAACTTTCTACCTGAACGAACAGCGTATTTAGTCACTCATCCAAATCTGTTTTATACTGTGCCCCTCCCTGATTTATTATCTAGCTCGAGCATGCTTTCATGGGAGTTCATTACCTGTATACCTTCCTCCCCTCATTAGTCGAGAAAGGATAGCCGAACTCCTTTCCTTAAGATTTTCTACTTAACTCCGGAGCCGAACAATCCAACGCCAGCCGGGTATGGAATTCAACTACATTTCATTGGATGGCCAGCTAATACATCCTCGGTAGGGGGTAGGACGCCTTCACTGAACACCCCCTGCTATAACTGTTCACTCATCAGGTGTTCCCCGGTGGATTAGCAGCAACGTCGAATTCCCAACTAGAGGGCTCTATTGCCTCCCACCCACCCCATGGGACGCCGAGAAAGGCATCTACCGAGAAAGCCCATTCTACCGGTCCAGCTGATGGTAGCCCAGCTATTATTTCCCCCATCTCCATCTCCCCCGGGCCCTCTTTATACTCTAGGGCACTCGACCACCTCTCTGTAGATCTGAGGAGGGCGAGGTCCCAGATATAGATAGGGGGGGGCCGCACTCGATTGATGAATTGAGGGACTCGATTACCTCAAGAAACAATGGGCGACGGATGCCCATAGATATAGGTCCCCTAACCGGACTTCAATGCCATGCCTACTGTATTGGTAGTATAGTAGGGCGTGGGGGCACCGCAGCCCCTATCTCCGGCCGCCTAAAGAAACAATAGGCAATCCGAAGCTCATCCTCGTGATTCAATAGGTTTATACCATATACTCTCGGCACTCACCACTCATTCGTCAACACCGGCACTCACTCCGCAGCAGACTTTTGTAACCCTCTAAGGCGCTCACTCAACAAACAGCACACGTTCGGCACTCACTTGGCCGAGTAGGGAGAGGGGTATGGTAAATGACCGAAAGATATATAATGAGGGAAGCTCGGAACACGGAGTGCCATATCTGAGTATGCCGGCCCTATCCATCCCATCTGGGTCGGGCCTATAGAATCAATAGGGGAAAGTCCAGCCCTATCTATTATATCTCGCTGCTCTGCCCTACTATCTAGCCGGGGGCCCTACGAGCCCATGCCTACGCCCGCGTGCGCGCATTTAATGATCACAGAAACTCCCATGCATGCCGATCTCTACTCGGGTGTGAAAGACTCTATTCGTGCTCCCTTGGCGACATGGGACTTTCAAATCCTACCGCATGCGACCAGTTCGACTCTTTCAAGAGCACTCGACCAATGAACAACAACGATAACATTGATCGCACTCGCTTATTAGAAAAAGTACCCCGGAAGGCCGATGCATTATATCAATTGTAGAGGGATAAAATTGGTGCATTATACAATGATTGCCTTAGAGATTGGGATGGAACCCTTGGGGAATGGTTTGACGCTTCGCCAGCCGCCTTGTAACAACTCTTATCAATGGGGCATCTCATCTCCGAACGCCATCCATGTTAGCCAGTTGAGTCCATTCCTTTTCACAGCTTGAGCTCGGTCATATCCTAACCCGCTTTTGACAGCTTAAGAATGAGGAGGGGGGGTGGTAGAGTGTTCATTCCATGGCATAAAGAGAAAGGGCATAAGGAGAAAGGTCAGTGTCTGTCGTATCCGGTCTCGCCGCCGGAAGAAATAGGAATAAAATGCAGTAGGACAATACAGGGCATGTCGAATGAGCTAAATTGAAGAGGATTATTATCTTCCGCTAGCTATGATGGTGGGAAGATCGGATCGGAGCTTAGAACTTCGAGGAGGGATGGACTTTTTGTTTGTTGGGCCTACGCCTACTTCGCTCGGGCCAACGTCTAAATAACTCTTCATTCCATCCGACACAGGTAATGGTACCATATCTACGTTCACACTCTTTTTTGACTCCCATCCGATAGTGATTAGTGCTTAATTCAAATAATACCATACGGAACCAACCAATTGCGTGCGCCTGCTACGGTCTTTCTTTGAACCAATAATGCCGCCAGCACCCGCTTCGCCTTTAGTTCTTTCGATCTAGAACTAACTCTTCTCTTTTGCTCCGCATCGACTATCTTTGGTTTCCTCTGCTTGCCCGGGTAGTGGGAGGGAGCTTTCGGCAGGCGGGGCTGAAGTAGTTACGATGAGCGCAGGCGTTTGATCCGTAGTGGGAGCCAGATTCATAAGTTTACACAAAGATTTATACCCCTGAAATGCTATACCCCTTTTTCTATTTCTTTCTGCAGCAAGCTTCCCTGAAAGCTAAAATGAGGGTTTCTTCTTTTCGTTCTGTTTGGCCTGCTTCTTCTGTAGCTTTCATCTTAGCTAGTGCACCGAAAGGCCGAGTCAACCAGGTCGAGCCCCTCTAGCTATTCAACACGAATTCGAAATTGGTATATAAATGGCCTGCCTTCCCATGAACAACTACTCAATATGAAACAGCTAGGCCGTAATGACTTAACACTCCCTCGATCAGGGCAGCATATCAGAGAATGTTTTTCCAGGTGTTCCATTCACGGGCTGCCTAATTCAATTGTTCCTATTCTTCAGAAATAGGTGGCTTCTTCTTGTTTGACTATTTTATTGAAACGACTATTTTATTCCGGCTAACCGCAGGGAATAGCATAGATCAAGACTCGGCTACTCCCTTCTATCTCGCGGCATAGTCAACCCGTCCTGAGTAAGGCAGGGCCCACCATAATATATATAATAACGCCTCCGACTAACAAGGACTGACTAAGAAGCAACAAAAAGGAGATTGATTGGAAACGTCGGAGTATCTATATATATAGAATATATCTGATTTATATACCTAATATACATGATTGAAACTTTCAAAGTGTTCCGCGATATTCATTGAAGCAGTCTCATTCTTTCTGCAGTTTCATTGTTGGTCCCGAATGAAGTATTAGACAGTTGCAGCCTTTTTCCCATTTCCTCCGATACGGTTTATTTCCGCATTCCGCGGTGCCGGTTCATACATGTGCTACGAGCTAATGATAGCAGCTTTTTAGGTTGGTCACGTACGGTTCCAGAAGTGACCATTTCCACCCATTCTCACATTCATCGATTTCATCAGAAGTTACCATTGCCGCATTCAGGAATAAGGTGGTATATAGCGCTACTTGTCCGTATCATAGGTTTCAGATCTGACATTTATCGGGTGGTCTAAATGACGTAAGATATGACATTCTTCTATCTGTCTCGGGTGAGTATTATTACGTATGTAAGAAAAGGAGCATACCACCTTCCGGCCAAGTAGCTCCCATACGCATACTTTCCACCCTTCCTACAGATAAGCAAGTAGGTAGCTTACTTCTTCAGGCTGGTGAGTCTAATATGATCCTACGGTGGACTGAATGGTGGACTAATATGGTGCTACGGTGGAGTCTAATACGGCATATCTGAATGCAGGTTTTTGAATGAATGAACGGTGAGCGCGAACCGGTCGAGCGCGGTCCTCTTAAGACGTTAGGTCATTTATGCACTCAATCGAAAACCCGATATATATATATATAGAATGTAAATGGGTCGAGTGCATAACTACATTCCCTCAACCAAGATATCTCAAGAGTGCATTTAAGCTGGTCGAGGGCTCTTAAGATAGGGCTTTATTAAGGCCATTTATGCACTCGGCCTATTGATAGGTCGAGGGAGAGTAACGGAGTGCCCCCATTTCCATAAAACACTTCCCTTCAAAAGAGTAATGGGAACTTCTATTGAGTTTGGTTAACTACATATCTCTGGATATAGATCAACCGGTTCGTTTGCCCATTTTGCCAGTTCATTCAATGATTGGTTAAGTAATTCAACGGCTCCCTATCTCTATCCATTCGTTCATTGAGAAGCGGCGCATAGCGGGGAAAAAAGAAACACCTTAAACATTCCGACCTCGCATATGTGAATGAATTCGTACTGCGGCGTATACATAAAAAGGCAAGCTGGAGACCTGGCGTAGGTTCCTTCCATCGCGCCGCCACCCTTATTGCTGTTTTCGTTATCCGTCTAGAAAGCAGCATGGATGTTGATGGCCGAATCCGCCCACTGGGCCCTGTTCGTTCGCTTGCATGAACAACGAATTTGTTTCGTTTGGATCTCCCTCGATTTCGGATTGAGCCTGTAGTTTCGGGGTCTCGGATACGGGGGAAAACTCTCCAGTTCCAACTGAATTGATTCATTGGGAAACATAGGCAGCAGTGGGAGTTGCTAGAACCTATCCTTTTGAGTATTTAACATGTCTATTGTGGAATGCGGCAGCTCTCTGGGTCTACACATGTTGGATGTGCGGCTCTCCGGTCGAAACTTATGTTGCGGGTGCGAAAGCATGGGGAGGAAACAGGTGATGCCCTAGTCACATGAGTGTTCGTTCTTTATTGACCAAAAAAGATGGATGGGTATGATCCTCAATTAGTGATGAGCAATGAATCGGGTCTAAAGTGAAGTGATTGGCAGCGCCACACAATTCACTTGAGTGAGGCAGGAACGAATAGGGACTTTTGTGTGTATGAATCGCATTGGTGGGCTTGGAGAGACTCTCTCGATCTGGGGTGGGCCATGGTAGACATTCATACATAGTAGGCCTCTTTGTTGAGTCGGATAGAACTGGCTTACGGGAGCTGGTTAGTTCACTCTGTAGAGCCCTATCTATAGCAGCTATAGGTAGTAACGCGGGGCCCTTTCTCGCACTTCAATACTTATTCTAAATGAAAAACACAAATCCTAATCGCTTCAGCTAGCACGCATCGTACGTTCGAACAGAGCAAGAGAGTGTTGGCTGCCTGCCCCCTAGTCACACCCCCACACATCCAATCGGCGTCCACCTCGATTGAACCGAACTTTGTTCCAACTTGAATAGAGAGAGGCACTGGTTCTGTTGTCGAGGTCGGAGAGGCAGATCTTCCCAGTCGAGGCTGCCACTTATCCGGCTCTCGGATCGATCTAGTAAACTGGAGGATCGGGCGCTTTTAATAAACCTCGGGTCATAGAAAAACTGGAGGTTCCGTTCAATCGAGCATGAGGCATGAAGTGAAGCGATTAACCTTGGCGGATGCAGTATGATTGATCAGGTCGTTTAGCTTCCTCTGGCGTTCTAGGCTGGCTCTAGGCTTCTCGTACAATGGGCTATGGATGGAAGGAGAACGATTCAGCAAAACGAGACATAGGTGAGTTCGCCGCACAGGTGAAAGGTGTCTCCTAGTTGTCCGTTTGGCGGCGGAGCTGTGGATTGTAGCCTTATCATTCCCCCGGTTCGGTAGACGAGATGGGAACGAGTTGAGATAGACCACTTGGACATCGGGCTTTAGGTCGAGATCGCATAATCCTTTTGTTCCGGTGGATCTTTAGCTTTCCGTACGACTACAATGATTAACGTTCTGTTCGCTTCCCCCGAGATGTTTCCGGTCGATGCTTTCCTCCAATAGGAATGGGAAAGGCAAGGGGATGAGGTGACTTGACTTCTCTCTCTTTCCGGAGGTATGTGAATGGGAAAGTTTGCTTGCTTTCTCTCCTTGCTCTCCTATGGCCGGAGGTGTGTGAATGCAATTCACTGATGCTGGAAAACACAGACAGGATTCTTTGGTGGCCGAGGGCTTTGTCACTTTAGCTGGTGGTAGTAAGCCGATAGGATACTTTCTCGGGAGGGCGCAATCAAGGACACGGATCACTCAAGCCGATAGATTATTCTTTGGCAAGCAGGAATGCACATTCCACTTTTCTGTAGGTTCTCCCCCGACTCGGAGTTCAGGCCGACTTGGAACTTATCCGTTCTTCGTTCAGATCGAAGGGGAATAAAGGGGTTCCGACAGGGCGGGATTACAGATTGTTCAGGTTGGAGAAGAATCGCTAATGACCACCGGCTCAATCAAATCAGTCGCTTTAGGATTTCAGACCTTATGAATAACCTTGTTAAATGATCCACCTTCAAATATTATCCCGCCGCCGTTAGCTAGTTATGACCGGGCGGACATGGACATAAATTAGCAATCCGCATTTCTCATGGATTGACGGATCAATGGTCTTGGGGGGGATAGGAGGGATTAAAACCCAATAGATCAAAAGGCTTCGTCTTCCCTGTTCCATGAGGGCATCCGTCCGTGGAATTCTAGTCTTCCCATTCCGCTGGAGCTTTCCGCGGGACCAATCTTCAATTCTCTGCATTCTGCTGGAGTCTCTAAGCTTATTCTCTCCCCGTTCCATTACTCGTTTAGGTCAACTACTAGCCTAAACACGCCCTTCAAATAGTAGGGGGGTCAACAAGAGGTGTTCGTATTCGGCGGGGCAGATATAACAGTCGAGGGCGGGTGCTCGACTAGAAATGAATCCGAATTTTAGCATGACAAACCCCTTCCAGTACATGTGATGTCCTTCTCAGGAGCTAGGGTAAGTACATCCGAGGTTCACCAATTAGTAGGTATGAGAGGATTAATGTCAGATCCTCAAGGACAAATCATTGATCTACCCGAATTGACGCATTCGAAGGGCGGAATCTATTATTTCCTGTTATGGGGCTCGTCAAGGAGTTGGTGGATACTGCTGTACGAACAGCAGATGCTGGATACCTAACACGTAGACTCGTTGAAGTGGTTCAACACATCGTAGTACGTAGAACAGATTGTGGCACTATCAAAGGTCTTTTCGTAAGTCCCATTCGAGGTCGAGAGAGGGACAGAATATTATCCTTGTGGTTTAGAGAATGTGGTAATGTATGCTTGTCCTTGGCGTATTATTGGGAGGCGTGCGAAGGTATGTTGGGATGTTGACTTGGTTAATATGTTATATCATGGTTGTCATGAGTACTTGGCTCACGTTTGAGGGTATTGTTGCATGAACACTTGTATGAAGAGGGAACCGGTCGGGGAAGGGTTATTTCCTTGGCCAAGGTTTGAAGAGAACTATAGGTTGAGGGTGATGTGGCTATATGCATACTTGACTTGTTTGGATCGATGTCTTAGGCAAGGCTTGCAGAACCACCATAGAAGTGCTAATAATCAGGGGGAAAAAGGACAAGAGAACAACTAAGGGAGAGATGCAAGACTCATTTGGACCTGGCTCCTCGAGATGTTGAAGGGAAAAAGGTAATATCTTCGGTGGAAGGTTCCCGGCCAGATAGCCGGGTAAAACTCTTAAGGTATAGAGTGAAAACGATGCGAGGGGATTCCTCGCTTTCTTCCTCGACATGGATATGAGAATTACCGGGGGCTGAGAGGCACATATGGTAGGCTCTATATTGGTTAAGGGCTTGAGGGAAATCATGTTCAACACTGAGAATGCATGTTGAATGACAAGCTTGATAAGGAGGCTCATGAGTAGACATCTAGTCTGACATGCTAATGGTGCTGACCTGGACAACCTCTTCGAGCTCGCCCTACAATTATATGGGCAAACACCAGATTCTATATGTAACATGAATAATCTAATAGGGGCCGGTTATCCCTCCCCCCCACCAACCCCCTACTATTTTCAGGGCCTCCCACCCCCCCGAGAACAGGTAAGGGGGTGGGACTAGCCGTTGCCGGCCTATAGTTTCTTTAGGCAGATTCTATACGCCCCTTATAATAGTAGGGGCCATAGAATAGTAGGGGCCACCCTGCTTCCCGGAACTAGAATTCCCTACCCGGGTTGGCCCCCCCCACCCCAAACCCACCCCCCCCACTCACTACCCTGGCGAATAGTAGGGGCCCATGTGACGTATAGAATCGAGCCCTATTATTCTATTCTCGGAGGCCCTACTACTATTCTGAACCCCGATGATGAAGGTCTTGATCTGGGTATGTGGCTGGGTCTAGGTATGCGCCTAGGGATGCTACTAGTAGGGATGCTGCTAGGTATAGATCTGGATCACTTCGGTCGTATGGATCTGTATCGACTAATCATATTACCTCTGCTTTCTCTGCAATAATAAGCTCTCGATCTTTATCCGTGCCTGGGGACTATGCTACTGGCTATCGAACTGCTTCAATTGCTGCTGGGTCCCGATCAACTATAGTAGCACCTGGATATGCACCTGGAATGGGCTATGGCTCTCCAATGGGCACTGTATTGAAATCTGCTGTATCTGCTTCTGGGTCTCGATCTCGAACAGACTCTGCCTTTCCTTATGCCGCTACTGCTTCTGGAATTGTATATGAAATGGGCTGCATGCCTCTCGAACAGCAGGGGGTGCTATCGACTGTACGCCTCGACCGGTCTCGGGCCAGTGAATAAAGGGTAGTCTTGGGCTATGCCCCTCTCGGGCCAGTAAGGAGTTCTAATTCCTTTCTCTAGTTTCCTCTCCTTCACTCACCGGGAATTATCTTATTACTGGAGTTTGCCGGGGCGGGCTCTTATCTTCTACCGGTGCGGTCAGATTAGGATCCTAAATCGAGACTACTAAGGCTAGGACCGTCAACATCAAGATAGGGCCGCCTTTTCCTGTAGATCCGGAGGAAGCAGCAATCGAACAGCCCTCTACTTATGTCTAAAGGGGCATTGATTGAAGCACAGATTTTATGAGAAGCTGGCAAGGAGAGTGATCTGAAGGTCCAGCTGTTAAGCTTGAGTTCTAGCTTAGACAACAGAGCTTCCCAATCAATTTGCTTTTTGCATTGTCCACCAGAGAGAGGGGCGCCCAGGTATTTCGAGGGTATAGATCCTCTTTGGAAGCCCAAAATGCGAGAAATGTCTTAATAAAGGCACTAGGGGTAACTCTAACAGCACAGACTATGGGTAGGCCTTTACAACACACCGGGCCGCTTCGATCACAATGGGGACACCTACTAGCAGTAGGGCGTCTCCTCTTAGGCTATGGGGACAGGCATTAGGACGGTCTCCATCACCTCTTATACTGTAATGGCGGGCGGGTGGATTCGATCTCGACTGGGGCGTATACTACCGGGCAGATAACAGCTGTCTCTTGGTCTTAGGGCCGGGGATATAAGCCTGAGAAGAAAGTGCGTGTTAAAAGGCCAAGTGAATGAAAATGAAGCGTTTCAAAATGCATCTGACTGAAGAGGTGGGGTGTTGGCAAATTGAATAGATTCTATACGTCACATGCCTACCCCTACCATGTGACGTATAGAATCGAGAAAGGAGTAGCTTCGGTCTTAGCCAAGCCTTCTCATTGATGAAGACCTTCGGGCAGGATGATTCCCTGAGTTAGCCCTCACAATTGCTTTCTATGGATCTCTTTATCTATAAAAGGGTAACATTGGAAGACAGGGCGATTGGCTTGGCTTTTAAAACACAAGGTCGGAAAGAGGGAGGACACTTACCTTACCGGGGGATAATTCCCATAGGGTTCTGACCTTTAAGTTACTAATCGGGAGGGGGGGTGCTTTACTATATGCTCGCTTCCTGGTGGGGCAGGGAAAGAAATAAAGACGGATGCTCGCCTAACTAATTAGGCTAGTAAAGAAAAGAAAGAAGGCGGTAAAGTTGATAGGGAAGAGAAAACGGACGGTCCAGTTCACTGACTGGGTTACAATTCGGCATCGCTCTCACTCAGAATAGGGAGTCTTAGCGGGCCCTTCATTTCAAGAGTGAGAGTAGGGGTGGGAAATAGAATCATTACTGAAAACGGGTGCTTGCCAGTTATGATATGGAGAGTTGGGATAACATAAAAAGAAGTGTCGTAAAAAGAATGGTATCAATAATGATGACGATACATATATCTATATCTATATCTATCTATAAAGTTGATGGGATAACCTTATGGATGCGTAAAGATTGTTGGTGTTATTGGCCTACATTAACCCGATACCCCAAAAGACGCCCACTCCATCACACTATTCTACCACTACTTGAGCCCACTTATTTTAGGCTATAGTTGACCGTTATAAGCGTCTTTTCTACAGTTCAGGTCTTCATTCGCCAATTGCTTTGTTTTCATGAGAGGCCCCCTAACATTATAGGCCCCAATGATAGGCCCCACCATTCATTGCCCCCACGTATTGTTCTCATTGTTCTCGACATTACCCATTCAGCCACTTCTCGCACGAGTCACGGTTGAGTCTCAGCCCAAGAACTAGCACGAGGTCCCGGTTGAAAGATTAGAAGCTCAAGAACTATAACGAGGTCGCAATAGCAGCACGAGGTACGGATGACCAGCCCATAATTCAGAGGATGCCTACCTCTTCCTCAGAGGCAGTATAATCAGTAAAGAGGTAGGGTAGGTATGCTTGTAGGTGAGGCAGCTCAGCCCATCATCCATACTAGCTTGGGATGATAACCAGCCTAATAGCGGCACGAGGTCCGGGTCTAAGCATATCCCTTCCAGAACTCTTGTTTGTAGGCCCGTATAAGTAAAGGTAGCTTCACTTGGGCCATATTAGCTCAAGGTTTCTTTCATTAGCTAATAAATGTAGTATGGGTAGCTTTGGAAGCAGCCACAAAGATGTACGCTATTTATTATGAGCCGTCACCAATACTTATTTCGTAGGGTGAACCAAGCGTAAGTAGAACTCATTATGTTGAACAGAAGCTATAATGAGCCGGCACCCAGATGTACTCTATTTATTATGAGCCGGCCAAGTCAAGGAAGCAACCAAACAACCAGCTAGCTCTTGCGGGAGGAAGGCTTACCAGCCAAACAACTAGAACGAGGCGCGGGGGACATCAGCCCATGAATAAGTACGAAACGAACGAGGTATTTGGGGAAATTATCCTTACTAAAGCTACTTAGATGTGTAGGGACATGGCCAGTTTTCGGTGACCGCTTGCTCAATCATTTTCCCCCTTTTTTCCCCCCATAAAAAGCTATAGTACTTGGCTAAAGATAATCCGGTCTACATTATATATATATATATATGCATGCATGTTTAGGAGCTATTGTTTGGCTAAGCCATTTTCATTAGGCTACTTTCTTATCTATTCTATGCGTGCACATCAAACGCAGCTCCAGGTTGGCTAACGAAGCTTGGCAGCTCTGTATTCCCGAATAGTAGTACCCCCAGAGAACATAGTATTTTAAGGGTATTCTATCCAATGCCTTCCTTCGTTCGGTTAATCCCAGCCTTGGTATAACAACTACTCGAACAGGTTCATGAGCTTTATCCCGGCCTTACCTTAGGCTACTCGTACAGGTATCTACTATTCCCGAACTCTACTATCCGGTACGTACCTTCCTTTCCTTTGGTCGGATAACAACCCGTATACCTCCGGAGCTACTATCTTCTTCCTTCTTCCCAGAACTACTATCCGGTTCTTCCCATACTATCCGGGTCAAGAAGAATTGGACGGTAACCTTAAAGAATCTAAATCTACTCGTCCCTTTCCCTGGTGCACTCTAGCTCTCCCCGTTCATGGTCCTCTCGATGCTCAACCTCTCCCTCCATATTCTATCGGAGTGCCTGCCGGCGGCCCTACCCGATTCTTCTCATATGTATATTAGGAGTTAGATAATAGACTATTTTCGCACCCTCCTTTTTCTTGAACCCTATATTCTCACTGCTGCCCGTTCACACACACCGAGGACCCGGCTTCCCCCATAGGCCCCTTAGTGTCAGTACTTCATCAGAACATAACCGGCCGGAAGGCAGAAAGGAAGCGATTGCCCGCCCTCGCATAAAGTTCTCTTTCTCGGGCTTCCGGCCTCTATTTTCCTTACGGTCCCGCCCGCACTGCGCAGTCATTGGGTCCCGGCCTGCTCGCTACCGAAATGAATGGAAATATATTGATTCGGATTATCCGGCCAACCCTTGCGGTACGCCCTGAGGTAGGTTTCCTTGGTCTTCATCTCCAAAGTCCACTTTATTCTGGTGGGGCGAGAAGCTGAGATGCTTTTGCTCGCAGCAATAATGGGGAGAAGACTCCCAGGAGTGGGCTTTACGATACAGTAGCCCTCAGTTTCGTTCTACGTCTTCTTTTCATCGCCTGAAATACGAAAAACAAGAACTGGCGCCCTCCTACTATCCCGGCAACGGCATCAGGGGTGGGTGGCCCCCCCCCGCTTCAGTAGATTAGTTGTTGGGGGGTGTTTGCATTCCTCCCACCCGGCGGGGCGCTCGAGTGCTTGCTAATGAATCTTCCTTCTCGCTAGCTCCCTCCGCTTACTTTCCACCCACCCGGTGCAGTGGGTGAACTTATCTATAGTTGACCCAAAGGGTTATGACTCTACAAGGACAGAGATTCTCACTCACGCGTGTACATATTGATTTAAGAGCTCACCCGAACCGATGGGACCTCCCGATCGACCAGGGACAACGAACGAATAGAGGAACTAGGAGTCTCAGGATATAGAGAAGTCGTATCTCACACCTCCCTACCCACCTGAGCTTCCGTCCGTGGCTATGGCACCCTCACGAGCAAGCAAGCATCTCCTCCGCCCCGGGTAACAATAATGGGTTCAGCACCGACATTCATTGCTTGCGAGATGGTAAGCACCTAGCAGGGGCACGGATCCAGCGGAGAGAAAGAAGCAAGGTCGAATGAAAGCAATCATGAAGAGGGGTCGACTGTCTGTTAAGGCCCCTTCAGTCCCCAGCTAATTGGTTTTTTCAATCCCACCCCAACCCGGTATGCCAGATTATATACGTAACATGCCCCCGATGAACAACAATAGAAGGCTTGTTCAGCTGGGCCACCCACCTTCCCATGTTACGTATGTAATATGGGTTCCCTACCTGCGAGTGACGGAGGAGAGATAGTGCCGGATGTTGGAGGCGACCATCCTCCTGCCACTCTGTGCAGTTGGTGGACTATAATGCCTGAACCGAACCACCTTCCACCGGAGCGCCGTGTGGGTGAAGGTTGCCGGGTAGGAGGGAGTGAATGAAGGACTACCGCCCATACAACTAGCATTGAACTACCGTGCCATCTCAACAACTATAGTAGCGTACTTCATCTACCGTGGGTGCTCCGAAGAATGCATCCATCTACTAGAAATGGAAATGTGATTACTTTAATTATCACAACCTTACTTTCCAACTATCTATAATAGCCCGGTGGGTGGTTAGGTGAATGGGGGCCGAACGCCCTCTTCACCCATTATATACGTCACATGGGGGGGTGGGTGATCAACCTTCGGTTGCGATTCTAGATAGTTCCTTACCTTCGGTTGCTGTTGCTAACAACCTTGCTTTGTTCAATGCAATAACAACCTTCGGTTGCTTCCTTCCATCCATCCATGGGTGGGCATGGTTGCTCTTGCTATCTATCTTTCCAACCAACCTTCCATCCACCTCGCCTGCTCTGGGAAGGTTCATAGGGCGGGGGTTCAGATTCAACTATCAACTATCAACTATATAGAAGTTTTTGTTGTAACATGCCGATTATTGATAGTGAACTAGATTATTGATAGTTGCTCTGTTGATTGTTCATTCTTTCTAACAACCATGTTACGTATAGAATGAATCGGGGGTAAGATTCTGTACGTAACAGACCCTAGATTGGGAAGGTTCATTCGGTGCATGCAGAGGTATATTATTGTTGCTATAGGTAGGGACCGGGCGAATTCCCCTAGGTCGATCCACCTAACTGACCATCCTTGCCATTCGTAGCAGTTTATCCAGAGCCATTCGTAGCAGTTGCTTCATCCAGTGGGTGGGAGGAACTATAACTATAATTGAGATAGATAGCTCCAGTAACGACGAGTTAACTCCCATCCGGTAGTAGCAACTGTGCCCCTCCCTGAGCCGCCTAAATTGCATGGAGGCTTGGGCTCCTGGATTGAACCCCCGGTGTTGGATAGAAGACCCAATTCTAGGATATAGAAGTTAGGCCAGGGTAATGAGATCCTTGTTCCCTAGGGGCCCTACAATTATATAGAGTTTAGCCAGCCAACTATATAGAATTGTAGGGGCCACCCATGTTACGTAGAGAATCATCGAGCGGCCCCCTACCAATAGAGCCCAGCCAACTATATAGAATTGTAGGGGCTAGCCTATAGAATGGTAGGGATCCCCTACCCCCGGCCCGCCTTAGAATAGTAGGGGCCAGGGAAGGGGATAAATTCCGAGATGGTTCGATCGGGAGGAGAATCGATTGCCCACCCTTCGGCATAGTAGGTTCCCCTACCCCTACCTTCCGCTAGGAAAGAAGGCCAGCGTAATGAAGCTGGACTAGTCGGGTTGACCTTACTGGACTGGGTTAATCAGGGCGGCATTGGACCACCTAACATCTTCTTTCCTTGGTCAAAGCGCTTTAGATAAAGGAACGGGGGATGGTGCTTTTACTTCAATGGGGACTGGAATCAATGTGAAATCTAATAATGGTTTGTTGGGTTAGGCCATAAATCCCGGCCATAACTCAAGGCGGGCAGAGCATATAGGCGGGTACTCCCGCTTGGGCAGAGAATCTATTAATCAACACACTTGAGCTGATAAAAAAAGAGGTGGTTTAGCAAGCTGTTCTGGTGTTCTCGATCAATCTCGTTTCAATCAATTTTTCAAATATTATTCAAACGCCCTACCCCTACAATAATATAGAAGGGGGGCCCCTACCCCTATATTTGCCAGGTCATCCCGACTAGCCGAATAAAGGCGAATGCAGTGAGAGCAAGGGCCAGGGTAAGGGTAAGGTAAGGGCGACTAGCTGGGGTCCACTTCACTTAATTAACTGACGTCCCTACGCTAGCCAGCCAAACTACATTAGTCTATCCAGCCAAACTCCATCCATAATCCCCACCCCCGTAGCTTTCCCTGCTATCCATCCCCCACACCCCCGGCCGGATAGCTTCTTTCCCTGCCTCCCGGTCTCCGTCCGCCCTCAAATTCTATGGCAGCCCGGCCCTACGGGATCTCGAGCCCAACTATAGATATAGGCCAACCATACTGAATTAACGAGGCTCTTGTTCTCACAGAGTTAGGTCGCCCTCACCTTAGGTCGATTAGTTATAAACTACTTTCGGATGGAGAAACTCGAGTCGGATGTCTTGCCTCGGGCAGATTACAGTATATCCCCCAGAGAAGGCAAATGAAAGCTCAGGTAGGCAGGAAAGAAAGAATGCTCTTTGGGCTGGCACCCATGTCGAAGGGCCTCAAAAAAAACCGGGCTCTGCAGCAGAAACCTCAACTTAACCGGGCTCTTGGAACTTAACCTCCGGGCTAAACTAGATTGATGCTCGGAAACCCCGTGGCCATCCTTGTTCTGGAGATGAATAAATCTATCTACTGCATCTGAGGGCCCTCCAAAACCCTCAACTACTATAGTTATCCATCCAAAGTTACGGCACATCCGACCTTCCTTCCTTTCAACCATCCATCCATGGGTAGGAGCCCCGGCCCCTACTATTCTATGACGGAGGATAGCCTAACTCATTACCTGTCCTCAGGATGGGGCTGGAAACGTTAGGCTATCACTAACAACTAGAAACCTCCCGGTGCAGGGGGGCCTCCCACCCACCCCAGCAAGCCGGTTCGGTTGAGTCTTCCCTTCAACTAGAGAGAATACAATGGCCGGATGGATAACAATAAATAAAAAAGGATGGCCAGCTCCCTAACCTAGATAGTTCTATTGGATGGTCCCAGCTGCGAAAAGTATTCTAGTAGTTGCCTTTAGAACAATAGGGCATCCAGTGGCTCTATCCTTCACCGGGGAACTAATCAAGGTGGGAGTTATGGCCAACTCGACTGAAGCGGGTAGGTGCGACTTTCCTAATTCAACTACCGGCCCTCCCTTCCCCCCCTGGGAGGTATATCCTATAGCTACTTTCTTCCTTCCGGATGGGGATGTTTCTAAGGAGGGATGGATACTACGGACTTGTTGTAATTGTCAACTTGTTTAGTGGTATACTTCAAATAGTAAGGTCCGGTCCAGCTGAGGACTAGCTATTATGTCTGTCCCCTACTATTTGAAGGGCGTTTGCCGCTCTCCCTACCGTTATAGAACTCTCCCTCGGGCCATCCTCGTCGCGTTCGCTCTATAACCACAACCCGTTGAGACTATGAACAAACCGGCAGGCAGTGAGGGGTGACACCCCTACTATTTGAAGGGCGTTTGCCGGAGAGGAACCTCGTTACTGGACTACCTTCCATCCATCCAACTAGAAGCCACTAAGATATAAGGGCGAGCATGCTTTCATTAGCCGGGTAACCGGGCTCGCTGTGACGACTAAACTCTAGTTGTCGGTTCTCGGTGCTCCACCCTCGGATTAACTGAAAATAGTAGGGCATTGATTTATCCACCGGGGGTGAAGGGTAGGGCCAAGATGAGGGCAATGGATGAGGGCTTTCTCGCTATTCAGCCTGCTCCCCTCCCGCCCTACTATTCTAAGGCCCTACGGGGCTGAACTGTACAACTATTCCTATCCCAGCTTCTTTCCCAGCCTGGCATTTGATCGAGTGAAAGCATAAGTAGCGGCACCTTCGGCGGTTGCATATGAACCTGCAGGGGGTGAGGACAGGTTGTTGAAGTTGATTCATCAGTTTATCCATAACCCATTGGGGGTAAAGGGAAAGGCATAGGGTAGGACGGGAGTTATAGTTCCGGCAGGTGGGGGGGAATCTGCCTAGTGTACTATTTGAGTTGGGGCGGCGGCTTTCTTCAAAACTATTTGCTGCGCGGCTTTCTTATTGAATCGTTGATTCATGATCCGCTCATGGAAACTGGGTAGTGGGCCCCCTACTATTCTGACGGGAGGTCGAAACTGGGTAGTGGGCCCCCTACTATTCTAAGGATTCGGACAAGTGATCCGCCTCTGCCCCATGTTCAGTGATTCGATCCCGCCCGTCATCTCGTTGGATCGATCGTGACCCGCATCTATAGAGGAACCTTTATACCGGAGGGGCAACCTTTCTACCGGCAACTAATCCATCCTGGGGCTTCCCGGGGCCCCCCTCCCTTTGAACCCCCGGATGGCCTAATTAACGAGTTGAGTAGCCAACCGGCAACCCATGCGAGTTCAACCTGGGACGCACCTCCGGTAGGCTTCTCTTCTCATGCCCCCCCACCTTCTCTACTCTGTTAGCAGGATAGCAGGCCCTTTAAGAATGTTAGGCCAATGAAGGGGAGTTCAGTGCCGGTTCTCAGAGAAAGAAAGGTAGGTATCCGGTTAGAATAATAGAATAGAGGCGATTGGAAACAAAGAGACCAATAAAAAAGCTATTGCCTCCCACCCACCCAGTGCTCTGGATGGCTAGACTAGCTAGTGAACCCGGGGTTAAAAGGATGGAGCCACTTCCCCTGAACGGAAAGAAAGAATGTTAGCCCATCCTTATTGAATTGCTTCCCATCCTAGATTCTGACGATTCTATACTACACATGCCCACCCCCCTCCCTATAGCTAGATTCCAGATTATATACGTAACATGCCCTACTATAGCCCCTCTTTATTAATAAGCCTGCTAGAATAAGCAAATAGAATCTCCTCCCCCGGAAACTCTAGTTCCGATAGTTGACCGGTACTTAGATTCTATACGTAACATGCCTAGAATTTCGGTATGGCAGGTTGGCAACCCCTCCCACCCGATAGTTGACCGGCCTTATATACGTAACATGCCCCCGGAACTATAGTAACGTTTCCCACCCACCCTCCAAGCAGAATGGCAATAACTCAAAGAGCCCTATCTTCCACCCACCCACCCCAGCCCTATAGTTCCCACCCACCCATGTGACGTATAGAATCGTCGACTGAAAGGTCAATGAAAGCAAAGGCCATAGAATTGTAGGGGGCCCTACTATTCTGACGGGCCCTACTATTCTAATGGGGGTGGATCCGTAAGGGGAATTAATAGCTAGCGACATAAGTAGCATAAGCAGAGCTAGTTGTTTACCCGGTACCAGTAGTAGCACCAGCACTAGCATATCCACCAGTAGCTTCAGTAGCTTAGCTTGAACCATCAGCAGCATACGTAGCATACCTTCCACCTTTTAACCCTACGGGCACCACCAGCACAAGATCTGGACTCATACCCAGCAACATAACCAGTCACAAGGTAAGCATCTTAACCAGATCGATAGCCAGATTCTGATAGTAGTTAGATCCAAAGCTACCAGCAGCATACCTAGTTCCGGATCGATAGCCATAAGCATCAGTAGCTTACCTTGAACCAGTACCAACAGTGGCATAGCCGTCTTAATAAGTTCATGGTAAAGCCAGAAGCGTGCCGGCATAAGTATAGACATAGACATAGGCAGCATCAGTCGATCCAGTTGAACCAGTCGATTCCGTTGTTTAAGCTGTGGATCCATATCCAGTACCATCAGCGGCCCCTACTATTAGATTATTGACCCTACAGTAGATCCAGTTGCCCCTTCAAATTCTATGGGCAGCTTATGTTGAACCAGTTGGATAGCTAGAACCACCGGTATAAGCATAAGCATAAGCAGATGTTGAGTAAGTATGGAATAATTAAGACGACCCAGATTTTGTTGGCATTTTGAACCAGAGCGAGAAACAGTCGAATACGTTGACCCAGTTGGTTCATCAGTAGATCTAGCACCAGTAGGCAGGTGTTTACCCATCAGAATCTTACCTAGAAGCATACCTAGCAGCAGCTTTCCTCCTCCTGAGAGCCCACCCCAGTCTTCTGGCATCTGTGAATTAATGTGTGCCCCCCCCCCTTTCTATAGTTTTCTATGGCTCCCCATAGAACCCTTTCCCCTTTTCAATAGTAGGGGTAGGGGTAGGGGGGGCAATCTCAAATAGTTCTAGAATCGCCCATAGAATTGTAGGGGCCCTACGGGGCAAAGGCATAGGTTGGTTTACCTAGTCTATGAGCTTGACCCAGTTGCTTATCTAGTAGTTTATCCAGCACGAGTACCAGCAACACCAGCATACCTTCCAGTAGATTCTGTTGGTTCTGTCCATGATGCACCACTAGTAGTTCGACGATCCAGTACCAGCACCGCCAGTATGACGTTTATCCAGCAGCATAAGCATAACCAGATGCATACCTAGCAGCATATCTATAAGTTGATGTGGTTGATCCAGTAGTTGGTCCAGTAGTTTATCCACCGGTAACAGCACCATCACCAGTAGAACCATCAACAGCAATACCACCAGCATACGTATACCCAGCATCTTATCCAATACCAGTAGATCCAGCACCCCTGGCAGATTATGCCATTGATCCTGTTGATCCAGCACCATCTACAGCGTAGACAATAGCATATCTAGCAGCATATTCACCAGTCCCAGTTGGAGTTGATCTAGTCGATTAAGCAAGTGATCCTGTTGATCCGAACCACCCCCTCTTTTGAAATTGCATTATCTAGAGAAGCATATCCAGCAGCATATCCATATCCAGTACCATAGACAGTCTCACCTAGAGCACCTGAGTAAGCATCCGTAGTAAAGGAACCACCCGCATAGGCATAGCCCGTAGCTCCCCGGGGTTCTAAAGGTTCAAGATCCCGCCATTAAAGCAGTCGGCCCTTCCCCCCACCCCAATTATAGGCTTCGGTGCCAATTATAGGCTTTGGTCTAACTACCGTATTGATACCCAGAAGCAGCGTAGCTAGTTGTTGATCCTGTTTATCCATATCTAGACCTATAGCCGGTAGCATCCCTTCCTGTCCCAACTTATCCACCTAAAAGTTCTCCACCATCTCTCTTGTCCAGCGACATCCCTTCCATTTGTAGAACCCATAGTATCTCTCCCTGTTCCAGAAGCAAAAATAGAGCTAGTAGCAGATCCAGACGCAGTACTACCACCATGCATATCCATACCCAGCAGCGGGAGAAGCTTTGGTAGCTCGGGTCAACAATAGGCAGTTGTTGATATATACGATGCAGATCCATACCCAGATACGGATCCATACGCGGTAGACCCATTTCGAGATCGAGACCCAGAGCGAGTTACTTACCGAACAGACCCAGAAACAGATCTAGATGCAGTTGTTCTAGAGCAACTATAACAGCGGGGTGGGCTCCCGTTCCATAAAAGGAATACCGTTCTGGAAGCATAAAAGCAAGCATATTAACCAGATCGAGAGGCAGAGGTGCTGGGAGCAGGAGCAAAGCCAGATATGGGGGTAGAAGCAACGGATAAAGCGTAAGCACGATCCAACCAAGCATCACCAGTACTTCATTCATGGTGGGCTCGGCTCGGCCTCCCGAGAGACTAGACTATATAGGCCCAATATCCATTCCGCCCTCTCTTCTACCCCGATTCTATACGTAACATCCCTTGAAAGATTTCAACCCTGTAGTCTCTTTGGCAACTTTATTGACATGTTACGTATAGAATTCGCGGTGGGGTCTATCGAACTTGAGAAAAAACAAACTGCCACCACCAATAATCTAAAAGGGGGGTCGTCGAAAGATGCCTAAAGAAACTATAGGCATTCACAACCAAACTCTATTTTACCCTACTATTCTAAAGGGCTAGCAGGCTCATTAATGGCAGAGGGCTGCTTGCTGCTATATATCTGCCAGGGCGAGATCGCCAAAGAAACTATAGGGCCCATGTCTATAGCCGGGTGGGAGGGAATCATAGGGGCCCAAGGGGGTGAGCCTGTTACGTCTATAATATGGCGTACCGGTCAACTATCTATCTATCCATCTATCTATCTATCTATCTGGTTGGGGTGGGCCCCTACTATTCTATGGCATCGGAGGATGAAGGTTGCCGAGATCGATTCGCCCATGCCGAATAGTAGGGCCCTTAGAATAGGCCTGCAGGGGCAACGGCCCTGGCTAAGAATAGTAGGGGCCCACTACCAATCTACCTCCACTAGACCCACCCACCCGGGAATTCTAGTTGATGGGTGGGGGGTTATGTTCAATTCCCACCCAACAACAACTATTTTAAGCCCTCCCTCAACATTAGCTTCCCACCCACCCCAATTAATGTACGCCTGCTAGAGTAACCGAGATCGATTTGAGATAACTTTAGAACAACTAGAATTCTCTGCATGCAGGGGAACCGGGTGTGCATGAGGGCCTCTACTATTCTTAGCCAGGGGCCAACTCGACATTCCCATCCCACCCGGGATAACTCCCACCCACCCCCCGGCTATAGTTGCCCCCGCAGAAGTGTGGGATATTATTGGCTATTATTGGAACTTCCTACGAAGAACCACCCATGTGCCAGTCCTGGAAACGAGTCGACACCGAGTCGAGTCACCAATGGAAAGGATAAGTCAATTGAAACCGAGAACCAATCAGTCGAAACCGAGGACCCGCCATCCGTCTATCAACACCGAGTCAAATGAATCGCCAATTAAGAGGCGAGAGTCAGGTTGTCCATGATATCTGATCTTTCACAAAGTATCTAATCTAAGAGTCCGGGTATGGGAAAACGCTGCTAAAATGTTCGCCACTCCCAATCACAATCATAGACGTATTAACAACTGAAGCTCCCCTGCTGCATCAATCAACGACTGGAATCATCTACTTAATTCAGAAATAAACGAATTAGGCCCAGCAACCCAGGGAATGACCCAACCTCTCCTTATGCAGGCAGCCCGGGGAATAAAGGAAGTAGTCAGTCCATCTGACTGAAGGCACCCAACCACCGAACTCCCTAACTCTTTCTCGCCTATCCAATGGATTCAAATGCCCTATTATTCTATGGGCATCTGGTGGGCCAATCCTATTACCCCCCACCCACCCCTTCGAAAGGTCGTTAGCTGTCATCTATCGCAACGGCCCAACGAATAGTAGGGGCCCACCCGCTAACCCCTAATTCTTCTTTAGTGAACTGCCTCATTGAATGAATCGGTAGTAGCAGACGGGGGGACCCAACTATTCAAGTGGAACCCACCATCTATCCGATTCAATCGGTGGCCAGCCCACCTGGGCCAAATGGCACGAATCGAAGGATTGGATTCGAGGAGCCCCGGTAGTAAAGGTATCCTTGTCATCTCTATCACTACCCCGGTGCAATTGTGAATCATCATATCCAATAAACAGAGAGGGGATAGGGGCTCGACGAGAAAGAAACTCGATTCATTGGTGGGTGGGCCCCCTCTGCATCTATTATTCGGATGGATAATGAGCGACGGATGGATGGATAATGAGTGGGAACCTGGGGATCAGATTGCCTCGATTCCCAACCCCGACAAGGTCAGGTTCCATTCCATTCAATAGGCCTGAACTCGAGAGAGAAACTCCCGATTAAGAATAGTAGGGCGCTGGCATCCGAAGGGATGGCAAAGTGCATTTCTTTTCGATAGCCGCACTCCTTTCCCTAGTGTCGAGAACAGGTATTTCTTGTCTCCTGGGTCCAGGGAGGGAGGAAATCGACTCGACTCGACTGTCCATGATTCAATCGACTCGACTCAATACGTACGTAAGGTGCTTCTATCGTCCCGGGGGAAGCTAGAGGTTGGAATCGTCCCTTCCTTTCTACTCAACTCCAAGGTCCTTCTTTCCGGAATCGATCACCCGAACCAACCTGACCCCGACGAAGCCCGAGAGGTTCATGTCCCCTTCTCAGGGTTAGCGGCAAGGGATTCCTTTGCGAGAAAGATAACTCTATTCATCGTTGCCGACGACCTTTCCAATGCCATTCTCCAATAATAGATGCAGAGGGGCGGGGCCATCCAAATAGTCCCACCCGGCAGCTCTACCTCCCACCCACCCCTGGTAGGGCAATTGCTAGAGTTGGGGACTTCCTTCTCGTCCCCGCCTGATAGATAATGGAGAATCAAACAACTGCCTGCTATCGAACAACTGGACCTGTCCTGCCGAGGAGCATGAGTAAACACGATTCCGTCCCATCAACGGGCACCCTAGCCGTTCCCCCCCCGCTGCCATGGCATCAGCCTGCGGCGAATAAGCTCTAGTTGGGTGGGCCCCTACTATTCTAGGGGCCGTTGAATTGTAGTGGAAAGAAGAGCCCATAGAATTGTAGGGCCACCTCCCCTGAAGACCGGTACACCACTTTGCTTCTCCCCGCGAGTAGCCTCCTAGGTCATTCGCTTCACTATTCCTTTATCGTCCCCGGGTGGGGTGATGAATCATGCTTTTCAGTGGAATGGGCGGGTGGGTCAATGAATCGGATCAAGCATTCGTCACTCCGCGGCGCTCCAATTGTCGATGAAGGAGGTGTGCCAGCCACTGATCGAGCCATTGATTCCACTTCACCATTCGGGGACGTCGAGGCGAACTAGGCGGTCCTCCCTCTCCATCTCCATCCCGACATGAAGCGGGATCTGGTCCTGCATCTCCTCCTGGGTATGATTCCAAGTCGGGGCAAACATGAGGAACAATGAAGAAGAAAGCGGTCCGGGTGGGTACACAAGGGGTTTTGGGCCCGCCCCGAACGAATACGGGTATCCAACGAATAGTTCCACACTGGAGCAGGTCCTTTCGATTCAAAAAGTGATGCCACATCTGGAAGCGCGGTTACGAATCCTGTTCGAGCCCGGAGCAATACAGCAGTCGACAAGGGAGAGGGGATTGGGAATGAATCAACAGTGCTCGAAACTGGAGCCATGACCTGTTGACCAAATCCGCTCTTAAGACTGTGCCGTACTAGAGTTCCCCCCCACCCGGAACTTTAGTAACTCGACTGCTTGGTTGCCTCCCCGGTACTCGACTTGTAATTCATTCACTCGACTGACAAGCGGGCCCTTTCCTATCATTATTGGGGGACTCGGCGGAAACGGGAATTTTTCTATCGGGTGGCCTTGTATTGTCTACGTATTACCGGACGGAAGCAATAATCGAGCGAGGAGATCTCAACCCCACTACCCCCCATCGATCAATAGAGGCGTGGGGGCATGGATGGATGAAACAGGCCCTTGTGTTGATCGATTGATCGCCTATCTCTATATTGGCACTCCAGTCACTTGTCAATTGCTAGAGATTTGAATTCAAAGTCGAGGTCTGCCTGCCTGATGAACTGCCTGCCGATTTTGAATAAGGAAATAAGATACTGCTCTTCTGGGCGGATCGAAAGCGGCACATGAATGGATGTGGACAGTAGGGTCAATGATTTGGAATGATAATATCGAGAGCCGCCCTCGGTTTTATGTCGAGTCCCCCAATACTGGAACATTCCAAACAAACAAGCACCTGGGCTATGGAAGTTAGCTGCCCCGAATATTTCGGTACCCGGGTCAATGATTTGGAATGAGAAGAGCCGGGATGAAATCCAATGCTTTTGTCTGTCTATAGAAATATTAACAACTGAACTCAGTTGCAGGGAGGGTGGGAATTTGAGCGGTCTTATGGGATACTCAATTACAAGTCGATACGAGGCAATGAAGTCGAAGCGGTTCATCGGAAGCATCCATCTGTCTCCACCCGGATTTGAAAGAAATCGAAGAGGCGACTTCATAATCCGTATATAACGAGTCTCCCCGCCCAACTATATATATATAGCCGCCGAAGGGCGATTATTATTGGATTGAAAAGGGGAAGGAGTGGTCAATATGGGGTGGACTCTGTTATAGACGAATTAACAACATCACTTCTCACTTAACCTCTCCTCTCAGTCGACCTTCAGCAGCAACTCGAATAACTCCTTATCATTGTCTGATTCGTCAATGGCAAAGCTTGAAACGGGGTGCCTTAACCCCCCACCCGGGATAGAGTTCCCCCCCACCCAACCATCACCCGGTCCCCACCCTGCTTCCCGGGCCCCTACAATAATCTACCTCCATGCACGGGGGGGGGCTCGCCAGGGCCCTACTATTCTAAAGGAGACCTGCTGCTTGTTGGAATGTGATCTGTGGCCCCCCCGGTTCCTAAGCGCATGAATGATCCATAGCTCCTCCACCACGGATGGGATGACCACTGGCGTACGGGAGAATGCCAACTACATAATGGTGCTAACTATACTCAACTAGACGTGCATCAGTCGCCCCTGGCTAAGAATAGTAGGGCGAGGACGAACTACCGTCAGAATGGTAGGGGCCCTGCTGATTAGCGATTTCCATATCCGTTCTTCACGGATGCCCTGGGCGCCCTTTAGTAGCTCTGCCCTTCATCGGATACAATAAGCGAATAGCCGAGAACGTATGGTGCGCAAAAAAACAAGATTGAATACTTAGATTATTTCTTGGAGGGCCGATCCGATGTTCCAACATGAACACAGTGTAATCGCGTTAGATCGAGTTTTTTTGCGATTCCACGGCATTCTATCTCCCCCCACCCCTTTTTAATCTACCGACGGAAGGTGGGACATCCCAATGATGTGACATGACTGTTTCCAACGGGGTGGGTGGAGATAGAGCAAGCTTTGACCGTGCATCATCGTATGCCAAATCAAGGAAGATACCAAGTACCAAGATACTGATTTAACGCCATCGACAATAATAGTAGTAGTAGATTTGAGGGGCGTCGGTTTGAGTCATCAACACGGTCACCGGCCATATTAAGTTCGCATCTCCCATTTGATCTAGGTCGAGGCCGATCTAATCACGAGAGATTCCCTCCAGCTTGTCACCGCTACGATCGAACCAGAATCCCATTCTCATTTCATCATGTTGTGTGGGAAGTGAACCTATCGAGCTAGAACCATGTGTATTACATTGGATGCAGCCGTGTTGCGCTTAGAATAGGGAAGAGGAATATGAAGAGGAGCCAGATTGGTCCGCTTCTGACATCTGTCCTTAGCCCCAGTAGCAGTATGTGGGCTCCTTAATAATAGGGAAGGCCCTTACGGATAAGCGGGGAACCCGGACATCTGGCATACCGGATTAATGCTACGCCCCTACTAGCAAAAATCATGCGTCAATTTCTGTTCCGTGTTATGCAGATAGAGAGAAGGTCCGGAAATGCAAGGGGGCCACCCCGGCCCCCAACGTAGATAAGAGAGGGCTCCACCAGCCGCCCCTCCGGGAGGAAGATGCCGTTTAGGGGCCCACCCTGCATGCACGTAGGGCAAAACGAGATGTGCTGGGAATGGAATCACCGACTTCTTGGAATGGGGAGGGAATGAATCACCAACTTCACTGAGCGAGCACTTCTCCATCACCTATTACGTACGTCATATGACTGACTCGATGCAGTAGGCGCCGTTCGATAGGAAAGGGCGCACCCCCCGCTTTCGCCCTACCATTCCCCCCCACCCCGGGCCTTTCTCTTTATTGGTGCAATCCCAAAGCCCAAATAAACTCTAGGGCCTGCCAGAGTCTATACGTCACATGAGAGTGAGAAACTTTGAAGCACTGAATCGAAACTACGAAAAAGAAAATGATACTGGCAATCGCAAACCAAACACTTCATCACGGGAGTGCACCACCGGAAACATGATTTATTTTGAAAAAACGGATCAAATCTTGGTCCAGTTTCGAAACCTCAGTTCCTATTCACAGTAGGGCCTCGGTTCGCTATAGATAGTAGGGGCTCAGTTCAATCAGTTCGGAAGAAATCACTCTTTGCATCTGAACCGCCTAGAACGAACCTGGCGGCTATGGGAGGCCCTACCTCTCTATATTGGGTTTTGTTTCATCTTAGTTTTTTTCACAGTAATCAGACGGATAAAGGAACCCAAACCCTCTGCACTTTCATGCATTGGAATGGGATTGATTTCTCCGCCGTTCGGAGCGGATCAATCAGATCACCTTTATAGAGTAGGGAGTGTTTGGCAAAGCCCCTATCCTTTCTAGTTACTACACCTCTATCGGAATTGATTTATCCGCCGAACTATAACGTTTAATTAAATAAGCGGCGGCGCAGTAGGGCAGCCGCAAGAAGAAGGACCGGATCGATCTATCTATCTAATTGAAATCCCCTACTTGAGCCGAGATGCATGTACACTCTCACCTGCAGCTTGGACGAGTCTAGTTATCTATGGATTTCTGGCGTTTGACCTGGCACGATTAAGAATAGTAGGGCTCGGGGTGAACCACTCTTCATCCCGATAGATACAACTGCACTCTCTTCGAGATCAAGATAGATACAAGTAGCATAGCATTCTCCATAGAATGTCGAAGGGCACATGATTTCTGCTGAGACACTATCTATTCTATCTGGGTGGCGATCAATCATGTGACGTAGAGAATGCCCCTTATAGATAGTAGGCACTCGATCGATAGACCGAGGAGGGAGAGAACCATCGTTGGGCGGAACGAACTCCATCTCTTCCCCACGGGAGAGGTTTAGAAGGAGGAAATAACCTTATGACCAATCTGCCGGAAGAGGTCGTCTGCTAGATGTCGTACCAGATCGATAGGCACAGGTGCGGCCCACCCCAACTTTATTGAGAGACTGGAAGAGATTTGAATGCCCTACTATCTATAAGGGGAATTATAGGCTCTTCAGGCTTGTTAACGCTTCTGCATCGGAAGCGAAGCACTGAAGCATTTCTATCGCCCCCAGGGGCATTTACGGAAATGGGGCGAGGGAAGCATCTGCGAAGGAAGTTCGATACCGGGGCCCCACCCGGCTTTGTAGTAGGTTGCCTGGAGCGCCAACACCAGCTATATAGTAGGTAGGGCGCCCAATCTCTTATCGATCATGCTACGGGCATGCAAAGGATGGCATCATATATGCAAATATGCCCCTCCCCCTCTTTTTGTAATGGTAATGGGCGTTAGTTCGCTGAATAATAAGAGTAGGGCACCGCACTTCTTCCGATTACCTTTTGCCTGCCTTTTGTAGACATGACAACCACGTTCCCTCAAATAATAAAGCGGGCGCGATTGGATAATGGGTGGGGGCACTCGGCTCTCCCTCGACCGATAGAAAGAAATAAGCTTTCAAGGTCTTCATGCTGAGGTTGTGCAGTGAGCGATAAGCAGCATATCGTACCGGCCCTATTTTGGGGGGTTAATTAATGTACGCCTGCCCTTAATGGCATTAGCCTGCTAGCCCTTACAATAATCTGAAAGGGGGCCCGGCACAATAGTAGGGGGTAGGGGGTAGGGGGGGCGAACGTTATTAACTGATGCCATTCATTATTCTAGCAACTATCCCTACTATTCTATGGCGGCCCCTACTATTCTAAAGGGCTAGCAAGCTTATTAATTAATGTTGCCCCTACTATTCTATGGGAGGGTGGGGGGAGATCGATCGAATTCTTCCTTTATCCTAGACTTGATCATCGATCTCGAACGGGGAACCCTATAGTTCCCACCCACCCGGATAGCCGTAGGGGACCACCCACAACAACTTAGGCATCTACCTCCACCCCATTAGAATAGTAGGGCTCAAACCGGAACCCGGCCCTGGCGTCTCCTCCTCCCACCCACCCGAATAGAGTTGGGTGGGAGGGACTCTAGTGGCGGGGGCTCGTGTGTGGGGTTGGGTGGGGGGCTGATTCTATACGTAACATGCCTATAATGTTGTGCCCCTACAATTCTATGGTAGCGTGAGGGTAGATGCCATTTGTGGGAGGCGGGAGGGTTGGGAATTCTAGTAGTCGGTAGAAACGTTGTTGGGTGGGTGGCCCTCTATTCTATTGTTACATTGCCCTACTATTTTCAAGGGGGCATGTTACGTATAGAATCTAAGTACCGGCAACTATAGTCCCACCCTTCTCGCCGGAACTCTAGTTTCCCGGAACTCTTGCTTCCCCCCTACTATCTAAAGGGCTGGCAGGTTGATTAATGGCAGTGGGAGTTTCCGCTATAGGGTCTAGTCATAGATTCCAGAGTCTATACGTCACATGCAACTAAAGTTCGAAAGCATTGTTTCTCCATTTCTGTCCGATAGTTTCATGTCCAATTTTGAGCAATTGATTCGACATCTTTTTCGTCTAGAATAGTAGGGCCTTTCTATTGGCCTATGTTTCAAGAAACGCGAAGGGAAGGTAGGGAGGGGCAGATTCTATACGTAACATGCTATAGTTCCCTCCCACCCGCCGGCAAGAAACAATAGGCCGGTTGCCGGATCAGGAGCTGGCTGATTGAACCGATAGAAACTTTGGTTGGATCGATCCCCGGGTACTAAAATGAAACGGGCCCCTCAAATTCTATAGGCTGCATCCCTACTATTCTATGGGGGGTCGCTTCACCAGTCTACGGAGCCAGACTTTTGATCAACCCCCCCCTTCAGATTATTGTAGGGTTCCGCTCGGGGAATTGATATGGGTCGCTGAACCAGTCATATTCGCGATCAAAATTCTCAATGGAGAGATGCAAAGCTAAAGCCCTATAGTTCCCACCCACCCGGGTCGGTTTGCCAGTCATATGACCCAGACTTTTGAGAAATGGAGAGATGGTTTATTAGGGAAATATCGTTTGGTCGCTGAACCAGTCATATGTAGCGATCAAAATGAATAATAGTAGGCCCCAGGTTGATTAATGAAACTATTGCTTCCCACCCTGCATTTCTAGTCGATTCCAGAGTCTATACGTCACATGCGTCACTCTAGCAGGCTGCTCGCATGGCAGGCGATAAAAAATCGTAGGGGTGGGTGGAATAATAGAATAGTAGGGCAAATAGTAGGGCTAAAAAGGGCATGTTACGTATAGAATCGAGTGCGGCAGGGGGTGGGAGGAGAGATTCTAGTGGAGGTAGATGAATTGTAGGTTCAGTCGGTTCAATGCCTACTGTATCGGAATGCATCGGATGGATGCCCGGGCATTGGGAGGGAAGGACGCTTCCAAAGGCGAAAGGCCATGGGGAGATACCGTCCGTGATCCATGGATCTCCGATCGGGAAACCGTGTCCCACTCCCTACCTCTATAGTGGGGGGTGGGGGCGAAGCGACTTAGCGAACTGAAACATCTAAGTAGCTAGAGGAAAGGAAATCAACCGAGACCCCGTCCCACTTGATTTCCAATGGTGTGTCATCGTTGTTGGTTTCCGCCTCCTTATCGTCCTCCGAATCTCCGTTGATAAGCTTATAATCGTAGTTGCCGCCTTTCCTTTTAGTCCACTTAGATGGCGCCCGCTAAGATGAGCTCTATAAGGCAGTAACAGAATCAATCTCCTTCGGGCTCCACTATGCCCTCCCGGTTGCACTAATTGCTTCCTCTTTGGTTTGGTGGGTTGGCCCGCGATGAAAGGCGGGGTGGGTTGGTCCGGGTGGGGTGGGTTAGTCCACTAAGCCGCCTAAATTGTCTATCGTTGGACAGAAAAGGGCACTAGGCGAGGCTGTGATGGGTCAAGGTAAACTACTGGATCAAATGGAACTGTAACTAGGGGTTATGGATCTCGATCTCTATCTAGAACTAGAACTGAAAGGGATGCCGTAGCCTTTGCCTTTTGCTATGGATCTCCATCTCGACCTGCCCTAAATAGAATGGTGCGGGGATGCTTCTGGGTAATGCGTTTCCTGTTCTTGGCATTGGATCATAAATTGGTGGATCAGCAGCTATAGGGCAGTCGACGATTCTATACGTAACATGCCCACCCAAAATTCTAGATAGTTGAGGGAGCTCACTAGTCATATAATATTTTCTCTAGCTAGAATAACATTTGCTCATAATTGCACTCATATGAACGAAGCACTCATATGAACGAAGTGAGGATGAGGGTTCCCCTTGCCGAATAGTAGGGAATGAAAACTTCAAGCAAAGGTTCACCCAAAGGACCTTGCTGGAATGCCCTACTAGCCCCCTACAATTCTATGTTCCAATTAATTCAAAAAAGCAAAGGCCCTAGGAAAAGAGGCAAACTACAGTAAAGTCCCAATTCTATTAAAGAAGGGGCGGGAGGGATGGATACTCATTAGAATCAGAGTCGAGGAGAGGCGGAACTACTAACTCCCACCCAACCCCTACTATTCGGCTGGCCCCTACTATTCTCAAGGGGGTGGGTGGGGGGTTAAGGGTCATCGGCTCACCTGGAATCAAGAGAGACATTTGGAAGCATCGAACCAGAACCCGGATTAAGACCCTCTCCCGTGCTTTCTCGCTTTTGGTAGGTAGGATGTGTCCTCTCCGGCACAGTCGTTCCGTTCAGCCGTTACCAATGGAGGGAGGCCTTGAAACCCCAACTATGATGACTCGACTTGCCGCTAACAAACAGGATCGCCCATAGAATATATAGGGGCCCTTTGACCAACAATAATTGGGTGGGAGGGCTGGGCCCTATGATTCCCTCCCACCCGGATATAGATTGACCGGATGGATGGATATTGAGCAAAAGCAGAATAGGGAGAAACGCTGGTTACAACATCAATCAATGGGGGGTACGGAGTATCGGAATTGAAGGAAGCATCATTCAACAAACAAATCGGAACACTGTTTTCGGATCCAGCCAGCTACCGTTCAACCATCCATCAGTCCCTCTCCTCCATTTGATGAAAACCACGAGCATCACATTTCTCGGTTGAGGGTGATGGGCCCGCCTTTATCTTCCTCCTACCCTGCTTCCTACCTTAGAATAGTAGGGGCCCTCCTAAGTTCCAACGAACTAAGATTCCCCCATAGAATAGTAGGGCTAGCAGGCTGAAACATGGCAGTGGGCGTAGGGCTTAGGCCCATAGAATTGGGCGGGGCCCCTCCCCACAATGGCCCTGGCGAATAGTAGGGGCCCTCCCACCCGGATATAGGGTAAGCCAGGGGCCGATCTATATCCTCCCACCCACCCTGCTTGGGGGGCGAACTACAGATTCCCACCCTGCATGCAGTCTTATCCCGTTAGGTTTCGTTCCTCCCTTCGGTCGGTCGTCTCTCTAGTCTGTTCCTCGCTTGGGTGGGCATCCGGGATCCGGGCTCCGGCCATCCGTATAGAAGGGATTCTTGTCTGTCCGTTGGTTAGGTCGGGGCCGGGCTCCGTCATCCGGTAATTGTCCGTTGGTTAGTCCGTCCTTCTGGCATTCCCTGTATGGGTTCCATCCGCCCGGCGGGTAAAAAGAAAGGGGGTTGTTTTGCTGCTTGGGTTTGTTAGGCGGTTGCTTCGCATCCGTCCTTCCGGTCGGTGAAAAAAAAGGCCGTTTTGTTTACCTCCCTACGATGAGTCCGGTCGTTTGTCGGTTTGTGGTTGCTCGGTATGCTGGGAGTTCGAGGGAAGGTCGGACCGAAGCGAGCCTGGGGAAGGGAGTCAATTCTCGTTGTTTTCAACCCTTCTCTGTCTTTCGTCGTAAGGTAGGTAGAGAAGGAAAAGAGAGGGTCTCCCTGCCTAAGGCAGTTCCGGCTTACTAGCAGTTCCGTAGCAGTTCCGGCTTACTAGCAGTTCCGTAGCAGTTCCGGTTGCGGTTGTTAGGCCGGGACGGCGGGCATCGGTCCTGCAGGATCGGTCCTGCGGCATCCGTCCTTCGGTCAAGAAGAAAGGGGGTTTGCCTATAGATAGTAGGGGCTGGGCAAGGTCGGTTTGATTCTCGGTAAGGGGGTCTGCTGGGGGTGGAGTTGGGCCCTATGAATAGTAGGGCGTTCTGTTCGATGAAGCATTCGGGTTTCGAAGCAGTTGATTCTGTTGAAGCAGCACCTATAGCAAAGACAGGAATCGCAGGAGCACCAGTAGAGGCAGTAGCTTACCTTTTTCCAGTTGATCCCGTAGTTCTTGCAGGGGTAGGACTAAGCAAGGATAGCAGCAGAGCTAGGTGCATCATATGCTATAGGTGCATCATATAATAATACAAAGACGTATTTAGAACCTTTCTGAATCTCTATCACGATCATAAGCAACTGGAGAACCAACTGGAGAACCCCCAGCCGAATTGTAGGGCCCCCTCAAATTATATGGGCTCTCCGATGAAACTACTGATGCTATTGGATCTACTGGTATTGGATCGGCTGCTAAAGAGGGAAGGGAGAGAAGGAAGATCGTACATCGACTGACTAACCAACAACGGGGTAAACATCTAGACCTTGACCCGAAACGTCGATCATGATGGATGGTGGTATTGAGATCCCTACCCGCCCGGACACCCCAGGCACTTACCTTTTGGTTTTAAGGGCGGTGGTCGATCGAAAGGAGGCTCACGTTGGCCCTTTCGCCCTTGACTTCTTCATGTAAACAAATACGGCGGATAAAGGTAAGCGCAAGGAGGGTCGGAAAGAAGCAACCTCTTCCTCCCTCTGAAGTTCAGATAGGTGAAGAGAAACATCCTACCTTAACGACCACGCTGCCTTAACGATTCCCTAGCCAACCAAGAAAAGGCCTGCCTCCCTGAATATATATGGTATGAGGGCTCGATTCTGTTCTGTGTCCGAATAGCTGCCTTATATTAGATATAGTAGGGGGAGCGATGACCTGCTCAGGCCTCTTTCTCGGCTGCCCTTCCTTCCTTATATCTAGTAGGGGCAGGTGCTGCTCAGGCAGGAAGAAATAGCTGGTTCGAGGGAGGGATCGTGGTCCATGTGAGGTGAGGCTCAGTGGGGCCAAAGCAACGGTCGGGGCCCATTGCCGCTTTCCTCAGGCAGGGTCCGGTCGGTCCGTCCCTCCCATCCAAGGATCGAGCAGAAGTAGATACACCAAGGAGTCTTTCCAGCAACATTTCTCTTACCGTTCTCGCAAAAAGCACCGCTCTTCCCGTTCTCGCATCCCTCCCATTAAGGTCCGTTAGGGAAAGAGTTAGCTTGCTCATCTTCTTTCCATCCAATAGAGATCTCTACGATCGATATTCTTTCCAATCGATTGTCCGAGCCCCAGAGCCCCTTAGAATAATAGGGGGAGTAGTGGCGGCTAAAAAGAAAGTAGTGGCCCCGAACCCCCCCCCCCTTGCTCCTGGATCCGACCTCTATCCCCATTCCCGCATCTATGCCCCATTCCCCACCCCCATCCCCTATGCCCCATTCCCGCTTCTATGCCCCATTCCCGGTCATCGAGAGGCAGGACCAATCACCCTATCTCTAGAAATGAATGGGCCGGTCTTACTGGCTGGGTTGGGATAACCCTTCTTTCTAGCGCATCTCCTGCCAAGTACTTCTTGAGAGCTGCGAGAACTCGATCCCCCTTTCTTCCTTCCACAGTCAGTCGGTTCGAACCGGGTCAGGGATAGTGGGAGAGTGGTTGGGAGCACGCCGGGTGAAACGCTATCCAGCTTCCTGTATTCGCCAGGACCTTACCTCTCTCTCAGGGCCTTACCTGAGGCCTTACCTGAGGCCCTGAGAAAGGACCTCTCTCTAATCACCTTACCTGAGGTTGGCAGGACCTGAGTCAGGATCGGGAGCAGGACCTTACTTTCCTTCCTTTACTTTAGTCAGGACCTTTAGATATCTACGTTACTCAAGGGTTAGGTTATATACATTATTATCTCATTAGGTCTTACCACCTTCTCACTATCTATGAAGGGGCGGCCTGCTCGTATGCTTTCGGTAACTAGAGAGTTAATAGGCTACCAACGGGAGAGGGAGAAAAGGGAGCTCCATAACGGAGTAAGAGGAGAGGAAAGTCTGGAATATTATGGATCGATTATGAGACCCGATGCTAAAGCGTAATGACAGATATAATGACCAGCAGCATTGTCGCCCATAAAGTATGACCAGGCAGGGTCGGGTTATCGGGATTTCAATGAAAGCGAGCGGCTTTCCTGACCTGATAACGGCCTGACCTGATATCCTGCCATCCGGGCTCGGTTGTTAAAGGTGGGACCGCTACTGGGCGGGACAGGAAAGTGGGACAGGTCAGCTTGCATTACCAAATGGACAGGCACGAATAACCGGCAGATGCTATTAGAGGACCGAGTAAGTAGTAGTTTCCCGGCAATCATGAATTGAACTTATCCTGGTGTCGAAGATAGAACTGCGGGGAGCCGACTGGGTTGGGCCGGTGTACCGATCAACTTTCTCGGTTGATTCGGAATAACCGCTGTTCCAGGCGGCGCTCCAGGACCTTTTCTGTGCCTCGCGCCTGCCTTCTCCATACTCTCTCTCGTACAAGGTGGACTCCGATGGGCGAGAAGTGCACCTCACCGGTGTTAAGCTAACTTGTACTAATTGTGGGTCGATACTTCTGTCGAAGAAGAGTCTTCGATGAGTATCGAGGAATGAGAGACAAATTGTTGAGCTCCCAGCAATTCCACTCCCACCGCGATACTTGATCTATTAGGTTAATAACAAATTGATCACCGCTCACCCTTAGAATAGTAGGGCCAATATCGAGTCAAAGTGATCGAAATGTGGGCAGGAGGCGGTTGGCGATTGCCGCCTGGGAGCGAGAAAGGACGACAGTCGAAGGCTTGCTGTGACTGGTCCCTAACCCCAACGGAAGGGCGAAAGGTTGTTCCTGGAATGATCGAAGCTAACCCAGCCCAGTAGTATCCGCCGTTGGAGTAATTGAGTAGAGTAATATGGCCCGAATCTGTTGGGTGGAAAGGATCTTTGACCTCCAGTTCGATCGTTCTATGTTTGATTGAGACCGGTCTTTCATATACGATCTCCTTACTTATGATAGCAAGATGCGAGCTCGTATCCTTCACTGGCACATGTTCTCGCGGTCGGAGCCAGATATTATTGACTCGAAGGCAAGATCCTGGCCCTTCTCCTACTTGTTCATTTCCTAGGGGCCGGCCGTCGAATCCCTTAGCGATGAACGTATTGATCGGTTATTTGTCTAAAAAACGTGCAGGGGCCCTTTCATTATATTATCGGAGCGATGGCCCTATTCGTTATCCATAAATGCCGGGACGAGCGATGGAATAATACGAAGGTCAGGCCGTAGTCGCATCGAAGACCCTATTGATTATTTCTTAAGGCATTCCAAGCTCCAGAGGCGTCCCCTTCTCCCCCCAATACACTTGCTATAGCATGAAGTTCGACATTCATTAGTTCTTCCCAGCTCGTCTCGGGAGACATTGACTTATGGTTAAAGTTCAACGTCGGATGCAGGTTATTCAGCTATTTGTGTTGGACTTTCTATCATATTGGAGGCGTAAGGAGACGGCAGCTGGAGAAGGCCATTCCTGGTTGGTTGTCCAGCAACAAAGTGAGGACGAATTGTGAAGCAGCGCAGTCTTGAACGATTATTAATTATTTTATTGAAAGGTAGTCGTCTGGGTTTAACTCGTTCTAGTCGATAAGGCAGTTGATCACCTATCAGGTCCACCCATGGTGGGGAAGGGGGCAGAGGTAGCAAGAGCAGAGTCAAAGCCAGTTGTCTCAGAGCCTGCTGTTCCAGTTCCACTTGCATCCCGGCACATTTTGAGAACCAGCGTCTAAGCCTTCGTCTTTAGGTAATAATAAGTCTATGGTCAATTCGAGTTCAATATTCATTTGTTCCAGAGCGAGATTAATACCCCGCATATAAAGATCCAGAAACAGTTGACTCAATCGACGACTAATAATAAGAAGTTCCAGTGGCAGCCCAACTATTATATGACGAAATCGAGAGGCATAATCCGTAGTTCCTGGGAGTGATGGAGAGTAAAAGGCAAAGACCATTCTATTTCGAAGGAAAGGCGGCAGGTTTCACCTCCGTCCTATTATATACGATGCGATTCTTCGCCCTATAGATAGTAGGGCGATCTCACCAAATCAATAGTAATATACATATGGATTTGCAACTGGATAACCTTAAACTGGTTCAAGGTCAATAACTCGAGGTTATGCATTTGTTGGTTCAGGATCTGTAACTGGTCCATTCACCGGTTCTGACTCTACCTTTGTCCTTGCTGGTGCTTTCTCTGTTATCTCTACTGCTCTATATGTTTACACCTCCTTTACTTATGCCTTTGCATAATTTGGAACGTCGACTATTTATCCCACTACGTTCTAACATATCGCTCAGGGCTGCTTGCCCAGCTATCGAACTGAAACCAGAATCGCTGCTTCCTTTTAGCTCTGTTTCGGAGACCCTGCCTTTACTTTTGCAACCCAACCCGCCTCTGTTTTTATTGCCTCTGATGTCTATGCCTTGATCTCTACGCCTGGATCCAAAACTGGTTATGCCCCTTCTGGTGGCGTAGTTGGCTATGCTACTTGGTCAACTGTACTGAAGCGTAACGCCAAAGGGACCTTGTGTAAAGAATAGGGGCCGGGGTGATACCGATGGATCTGGGACTTATGCCTCTGTGTCCTTCGCCTATGCCTTCGCCTAGGTCATTTACTGGTCTTGGATCGACTGTGACTAGAGAATCTGAGACTAGGTAAGCTTCTGGATCTTCAACTAAAGGATATGCATCTGGATCAGGATCTCTAACTAGGAAACGAACTACTAGCACTAGAAGATCTCAATCTGCATATGCCTATGCGGGTAGATCGGCTTCTATAATAACTGGAATGGGTAGCTCCGCCTTTGCTACTGGATAAACTGGGTCGAATGCCTTTACCTTTGCGCTTGCGGGTTCTGTGTCCGGATCTGCTGCTCTACCCACCCTTGCTTCTGTGGAGTCAACTTATTCAAATGCGCTTGTTTTCGGTCAACTGCGAGTGCCTTTGCTATAGCTTGCTTTGTTCCATCTACCTTTGCAGCTGGTTATGATGCTGATAGCTTCGCATATGGATTTGGATCTGCCTTTGCTTCTCCCCCAGAGTACCTAATCCCAGATCCGGTTGATCCTGATGTCTTCCTCGGCCTATCTCTGGTGGTTGGTATATAAGGGCACCACGGATCTTCTATTTACCCGTTTCAATATTGACTTTTGAGTCCTATCGGTATATCCGCCGTTAATGGATAAGCGGGCCCTACTATTCGGCAAGGGCGATCCACTAGTGAGTGCATTGAATGATTGGTGTGACGTCCATTTCCTAATCCGGGCCGGCCCATCTATCGTTCTTAAGGCTTCCATTACTAGGCTTTCATAGATAGTAGGAACTACAATAAGACGCACATAGTATCCAGCCTGCGTATCTTGCACATAGATGCCCGGTCTCCCTGGGACTATTTCGCCTAGCCGTATGGTGGGTTTCTGTCCCTTTAGATCTTGCTTCGAATGGACTTACTGATAACTAGTATTATGCCTATAGTCTTGCCCAGATGCATAATGTCATTCTCCACCTTGCCCTTCAAATAGTAGGGGTGCATGCTCTTTGATGAACAGGTCCCAGCCAATCATCCCAACTAGGTTAGGGGCACATCCCAGCTATTACACGAGGTGAAATGCAAACTCCACAAAACCCTAACTGGATCTGCTTCCCCTGCTACGAGACGAACCATAAGGAATGCGCCACCCCTCCGATTGGTTCTTCAACTGGATAAACTCGTAACGCTGCTGGTTATCAACCTGGAAATTCTATTAGGCGGGATGGTGACTCTCCATCTTTATCTGTTACTAGGGTGTAGCTAGTGATGCTGTCAATGCCTCTGCCGCCGCCTATTATTACCACGCTGGTGAAACTTAAACAAGCTATGCTACTACCTTTTTATGACTTTATTAACAGGCTATGGAATGGGAATAGGTACTGATGAACACCCTTTGTTTTTGAACCTTTGCATGTGCAAAAAGGCGGAACAGGTAGACTGGCGGCTGGGAAAGAAGCTAGAACCAGCACCTCACGTGTCGCATATCTTTCGGTCAAAGAGACCTATTTAGAAGACTAGCAGCATACCTTTTTTGAACGCGAATATAGAATCCCGGGCCCTACAATTCTATGGGGCCTATTGTTGACCTCATTAACCCAGAACCTGTGGCTAGACTTTGGCCAGCATAAACACGGGCAAGGGCAGTCTTGAACGATTATTAAGTAGTAGGCGAGCTCCCTATTGAAAGAAAGCTACCGTTTAACCAGAGCTATTTATCCCACCCACAACCGAGGTATTTGACTGAGTTTACCCACATATGAACCTGTATCCACGCTTGGAACTAGGGACTCCACCACCGGATATGCACCTGAATCTGCTAGAACATACGTACCTATCCGTTCCAATCGGTGGTCAATCGATGCTCCTACCTTTATCGCTGCTGCCTTTGGTTCTGCCTTTGCTACTGCTGATGCTGGGTGGTCTTTATCTCCAATTTGATCTCTTCGAACTCCAACTAGCAGCTTTGCAACATTAGACTTATATATTGCTCTCCATAATCGTTCAAGACTGCCTCCCCGAATCTTACCTAGTGATACTGCTACGGCATTTTCCATGTATGTACCCCGTCTCTGTAAGGGTCGGTCTAAATTAGAGGAAGTGCTTTTGTATAGACAATACGATCAAGAGGGGCCCAGTCAGTGAGGTATCGAAATGAGGGTGGGGAAACAAGCGCGTAGCAAATTGAGTGATTGTCGAGTTTCGTGCATCTTGGGCATCGGCCGTAGGGGTATATTAGTAGGGAGTCTCTCGAGGTATTTCGTGCTGGTGGTTTAGGTCCGAAATCAAGTGGCGGGGCGGCCCTTCCCACCCACTTTTTGCTTCTGGGCGGCTTACTCAACAACCTCGATCTTCTCTTTCCAACCTCGATCTTCTCTTTCCTTACGCGATATTCTCAAGTGACCTGCACTCAGTGAAAGGTTATACCCTCCCCTACCCCCGGCCTATTTGAAAGGGTAAGGGCTTCCCCTCAAAGCCTGAGCTGAGCATAGCGAGGGTGCAGGGGGAGGTGGTGTAAGTCAGGTCATCACTTGCCTGCCCGATATAGCGAAGGAGATTGATTTATTACCCCTCAAATGGCTTTAATTAAAGGCGAGAAAGATAATGTAGTTGGAACAATATGATATTTCTATCTCTCTTCCTTCTATCTATTGCTGTGGGATTCTATGGAGTTGTGTCTTCTCTTTGTTAGCCCCCGCGAACCTCCAAGGTGGCCTGCCTTCAAAACTATATGGGATAAATAGGGAAAGACTTACCTGGTGGGGAAAGCCCTTATTCTTGCCTATCCTGCGGGGGAAAGGCAGCATTACCTAGCCCATACCACCTACCACCCACTACTACACCTAAGTTAGGCATAACCTACTACCCTAGGTAGGCATACCCATGGTACCATTACTACTGATGGTAGGCATACCCCTCCCCATTCTCACTCCACCGGTGGGGGGCTTACGATACCCTACGATACCCTACCAGACCCTATAAAGAGAAAGTCTATTCTTCTTTCTTACCATATTACGTATGGGCCCTACTATTCTAAAGGGGTTCTAGTAGGGGCCCCCTACTAAGCCGAATCCCATGTTACGTATAGAATCTGCTGGAATCGACCCCCTACAATTCTATGGGCTCCCACCCACCCCCCCTACCATGGCAATAGGCGTATAGAATCTGGCCTTAATTAATGCACGCCTGCAAAAAGAGTGACGCCCTACTATCGCCCTCCGATGCCATAGAATAGTAGGGGCCCACCCGAAACAGGCAGTTATGAGGCAGGCAGTCTTCTGGTGATTTGTTTGTTGGAATGCAAGAGGAGTAGTGAAGCCAGATTCTATACGTAACATGCCCAGGTTAAACCTCTCGGGGTGGGGTGGGGGAGAAGAGGTAGTCGAGTCTCGCCAACCATAATTCCCACCCACCCCCCTTTAGAATAGTAGGGGAATTCCCCCCCTGCAGGGTGGGAGGGAATTATTATTGATCAGTCGAGTGCCCGGGTGGGATAAGATCTGAACGAAGTGAAATGAGTCTCGATGCATGCAGAGGATTCTATACGCAGGGGTCCGACCCTATATACCCATCTGGGGCATCTATAGTTACAGTCATAGTTCTAGTTATAGTCATAGTCATAGTCAGGGGACTGACTATATATAGCATGCTCTCGATCGACAGGAAGTCGAGGCACCCCTATAAACCTACAGGCGATGGGACGAGGAACTCAACCTTTATATCGAGGCGTGAGCGTAGCGAACCGCTCTCCTCGACCAACGGGAGAGCCCTCGACCGTAAGGGCAACTATCTGTAGTCATAGTCCCTTGAGCCAGTCATATGGGATGAGATAGTTACCTGATCGCGGTATGATCCATGATCCGTATTCAATATTGAGGGCATCAATGCATTCCGAAACCGGTCATGATGGCACACAGCAGAGCGCCGCTTACGCGCTTCGACCACTAAAGGCTCGGGACTACATATGTAATGATGTAACAACACGTGGAAAGAATGAATCGAGCGTATTGTATCATCCATATATGGATGGCATACTACAGATGACTGATGTTATGTACACAGTGGCTATGGTCGAGACGATGTGTAGCTCGATCAATCTACTATCGCAATAGTCGCAATAGTGATAGGCGTGATAGGCCCGTGACAGGGCACTCGATCTGATTGGCCGATCTAGTGATTGATTGGGAGAGTCTGGTATGTCCGATGGAGAGGATACAATCCCTCCTCTGATCCGATGGACCTTCGAACTTTAACCACATAGAATTGTAGGGGCCACCCACCACTTATTAATGTACTTAGCTAGCCCTTCAAATAGTAGGGGGCCGTCCAGCATGAACCGACCGATCAAGGAATGAGAAGAATACTCCCTCCGGATAATCTCTCCGCCCGCACTCCCCCGATTACAAGGACTCGGCCCTAAAGATTTGGTAGGCCCCTGGCAAACTGGAGGAACCCTACTATCCATAGGGCACGGAGAGACTCCATCGACCCCCCCCCTATCCACCCTATCTGGCCTCTCCCCGAACTAACGACATGCCCTACTATAGATAGGCGTATAGGTACTCGCTTCGGAGGTGGGCACTCCCACTATCTAGAGTAGGGGCCCCATTATAGAAGCGGGAACTATGAGCTATGAGAGTTTTCCAAAAAAGGCCAGGATGATCAAAGGGGAATCGATCGCAACTATAGTCCCTCCCACTGCCATTAATCAGCCCCATAGAATTGATAGGGGGCCCTACGGGGGATTATCCCACATCAGTAGAATCTAGCTCTAATCCGTGATCTTGTTTGGAGTGCCGGCAGTTAGATGAATAAAAGCCCGATTGATTCCTTCGATGAACAGAAAGTTTTTTGCCGTTTAACTCACTCGTCCAAATGGAGATGGATGCGCCGTTCATTAACACTGCTTAGGTGAGCGAGTTGATCGAGGTCGGAGCTTAGTCCGCTCGGCGGGGTAAAACACCACTATCTAGAGTAGGGCTATTTCTTCATCTCTCCCAATGCAGGGTGGGAGGGAACTATAGTTGGCCGGGCCGGGGTTCATGCTCGACAGTGCTAAAGCCGACCGAAAGCGACCCAACCTGGTTTAACCCGGGTGAATGCTATAGTAACGGATACCCCAACCCAGTTCGACCTAACCCTCTCGTCAATCTGGTGATATTATTACCCTCAGTTACCGATTCGTTACCACCCAGTTCTTAGAGATCGAGGGCATATTAAAAAAGAGTACATGCCGCTGGTTCAACTCAACTCGTGATGATATAACGTCCATCGTCTAGAATATCGTCTTGTCAATACATGACCCGATGATCAATCATCGGGTCACGGCATGGGGGTTAAAGTGACGTAGAATTCCTTCCCACCCGAACTATAGCTTCCCACCCACCCGATCTCCTACCTCCCACCCACCCCAAGAGTTGTTTTCAACCCCGTAGTCCGCTTTCAAAATGATCAATGCCTATAGTTTCTCTAAGATCCCCCCCTTCGACGTTGACAGCCATTCAACAATATGGCCCCCTATGAACACCCCGGAGCAGTTTTGTTTTCAAAGACCAGATTGATTCCATACGGAATATGCTTCAAAGTAACATCGGATAAAAGACTTAAATAGAATTGAGAGGGGGAGGGGGAGGGGGGCCCGCCCCAAATTACAGAGCTTTCACTATATTATTCCCTATGAACACCCTGCATTGGGCATGTTACGTATAGAATCGCCATCTCCAACTATAGAGGTAGTTCCCAACTATTTGAGTTGAGAATAAGGGGCGGCTTTCAATAGTTGGGCAAGGCCACCAAATACAATATGTTAACTCGAGCCATGGATCTTAATACTTAGATAGAAAGAAGGGGGACTATGAAGACTGCCTCTGCTCGGTCACTCGACTACAGGCCTCAACATTGAAAGGGAGGAGGGGAGCTGTGAAGAGTAGATTCATTTGTTTAATCCCGAGAACTCCGCCAAAGGTGGGAGACAACCGGAGGGCAGCGGGACACTACCACTATCAAAGCTCTTGCTTGGTAACTGAACTCGCCCTACTATTCTAAAGGGCCCCCTAGAATGGTTCGCTTGGAGAATGGATGGTTTGTCAGATCGATCGTTAGGCGGTGATGAGCCCATACCAAGACCTTCTTTTCGAGTACAGCTATCCGCCACCCCCGGTTCATGCATTGAGTTCCAAGACAATCGAAAGCCCCGAGAACGCATAGGACCTTTCCACATCCATCGATCTCCGCTCAACCCCACCTTGGTTGGAGCTTTCGCCCCCCTGCATGCAGGGGACCTCCAACTATTTACGGGTGTTCATGGGGCCCCTACTATTCGCCAGGGTTGGTGGGTGGGAAGCAAAACTATAGGAAAGGGTGTGCATTCATGTGGGAACTATAGTACGGTGGGAGGCCCTTACAAATAGTAGGGGGGGTTCTCGGGGCAAAAATTCTTTCTTTCCTTCCATAGAATTGGGCGGGGGGGGTGGGTTAATTCCTACAATTCTATGGGGGCCTGCTAGCCCGGCCGGGGGGAGGTAGATTAATTGGTAGAAAAGTTGGTCGACCACATCCGAACAAAGTGCTAGTGTCGGTGCCGGGGAGGGTGTTCCGAAGGAAGGAAAGTAACGTTCCATGCTTGTGTGTGGGGCAGCAGGGTGGGGGGCCCCTACCCCCAGCCGAATTGTAGGGGAAGGGCTAGCTAAGTACATTAATAAGGGGGCCTTCGCACGGTTCCATCAGTTTAAGCAGCACCCATAGCAGCAGTAGCAGAGGTAACTGTAGCTTATCCAGATGCACCATTAGCAGCACCTATACCAGTAGCTCACTAATATGGAAGCACCGAAGCAAGCGGGACCAGCACCTTCAAAAAACAGCATCAACTTTGCAAGCACCTGAACTAGGAGCACCAGTAGCATAGGCACAAGACTCATAGCTATCAGTAGCAGAGGCAAAGGTACGAGCTTAAGAACCTGTTGATCCAGCCCCTCCTCCTTCTCCGGTTCAGTCGTTGAAGCACACGTTTACCCATAACCAGTTGACCCATGTCCATATCGAGACTCAGAAGCAGATACAGAGGCAGTTCCAGGCGCATAATCCACTAACTATCTCCTCCACCATAGAATAGTAGGGGCCCACTCCATAGAATTGTAGGGCTTGACTGCAGTACCAGCCGAATTTGAGGGCCTATAAAATAGTAGGGCGTTCATTAATAAACCCCCAGCCCCCTACAATTCTATGGGCAGGCTAATGCCCCCCTACAATTCTATGGGCAGGCTGATGCCCCCCTACAATTCTATGGGCAGGCTGATTAATAAAGAGGGTGGTATTATCTATTTGCCAGAGCACATTATTCTGATGAAGCAAAACTAGGGTGGCCCCTACTATTCTAAGGGGCACATTATGAAGCAGGGTGGCCCTACTATTTGAAGGGCGTGTGTGGGGCAGCAGGGTGGGGGGTTCTATTGATTGCCGCTTATTCTAGCAACTAGAATTGTTCTTCTAGCCCCCTACAATAATCTACAATTATTATTGGGGGGGGTGGGGGGGGGGCGAAGGGCGGGGAGTGGTCGCATTTGAGCCATTTCATGACCTAGTTTAGGCCTACCCAGTAGAATAGTGTATTACGTATAGAAACGTCGTAATACACCTTCTTTAATAATTGTATTAGGATAATTAGGTTTTATTCAGTTTCATTTTCAACACAAACTACCGATCAAATTGAGGTAATTTAGCATTCATTTGACCGATGAACGCTTCACCTTGTAATTGGTTGGTAAGTCCCGTTAATAGGTATAGCCTACCAAGTGGTCAGGGTCTGTTTCGGATTCAGATTTGCTATCAGTTAGAAAAGAAAGTGATAATAGAACCGAGAAAGTACCTCCTGGGGCGGAAGGTGGAGACATGGATTCATGGGTTGGAGCTAGTATGGTTCAGTCGGAAAGAAGCTGAAAATCCACTTATGGGCACGGTGACGCTAGAAAGGCAGCAGAGGTAGAAGCTTTTCACCGGCAGGTGCAGGTGGTGCCTCTGCCTTAACTGCCTTTGCTATAGCTGCTGCTAATGATGATGAAACTGAAACTCGGGTGGTAGCCAGGGCCCCTCAAATTCTATGGTTAATTAATCAGCTCGCTAGAATAAGGTGGGAATAAAGGTCGGGGATGAAAGCAGCTCACTCAGAGTTGGACAAGCATTTGATTCATCGCACCAAACTACCGGGGCAACTCGTGTCATTATGAGTTGGAAATCGTTCTAGCACCACAAGATATGGCCATCTCCTTCGGAATGGAGCATTCTATCTCAATTACGTATTAGTAACTATGATTCCTATTCGACTGATTCTCCTCTCCCGGCAAAGCATTGAAGGTCGGTCGACTCCTCTTCTTCTTTTGATGCTTTTCTCCGCCTTGGGACTGGGAGGGGGAATATAGTTGGCATGCATCTGTCGAAACATCATCCAACTTAGCAACTCTCCTCCACCAACTCTCCTCCCACTTATTCTAGCCCCTTAGAATAGTAGGGCTAGCAACTAGAATTAATTGCAAGCTGATTCCCCCCCCCCTCCCCCCCCCCCTCCAATAAGTTAGTTGTGGGTGGGAGGAGGAGGCTATGAGGGCGGATTAATGAACTGATTAATTGGTTCTTCTAGCAGGTTAATTAATGCCCCTCAAATTCTATGGGATTGGGGGGTTCTATTGCCATTCCTATGAACACCCGGGCATGAGAATAAGGGTGGGTGGGCGCCCTTCTTTCATATTATTGCTCGATTCTAGAACTATTTTAGCAGGAGGAGGGCTAGCTTACTCTAGCAGGTTAATTAATGAACGGATTCCCTACAATTCTATGGTACTGATTAATGGCAGTGTGCATGGGGGCCCCCGAGAAAATATAGCTTGGGGTGGGTGCCCTACTCTTCTAATGGGCGGGGGGGAGGGCCCCTACAATTCGCCAGGGGCTTATCACCCTGCAGAATTAATGGCAGAGGTAGATTATTTGCAATTATTGTGGGAATGCAGCTCAAATCTGACTGCGATCCCCTTTCTCGTACCGGAGCCACCCCTACGGGGAAGTCCGGTCTTCTGAAGCACTAATCACGATGAACTCTGGTCGCCATAGAATTGTAGGGGCTTGGCCGCCTCTCGATTTCTTTCCAAACCAAATAAGCCGTTCGTCAAGCCACTGAAAGCTTGACTGGGGATAGGCTGGGAATGGAGCCATTACTATTGGTCTTGATTCCGGGTTACTTATAGAAGGGGCACGGATAGAAGCGGATCAAGGCGCTCATGGGATGAAGAAGGCTTTGAATGACCGCCCTACTATTTGTAAGGGGTTCTTTCTCATGACTGCGAGGAGCTCAATTCCGGGCTGCTGATGAACGGAATTTTGAGCCACGCCACCTTAGATCGATCAATGACTTCAGGGGAGGGATCGGATAGCCGATGCCGGATGAAGCTGGGAGAGAAGAAGCAGGGACCCGAATTAATTAATCAGCCCCATAGAATTGTAGGGGGCCCGGGTGGGAGGGGATTATAGGGTCCGAATTGTAGGGCGAGCAGTCAATTAATGACGCCCCATAGCCTCCTCCCGCCCACCCAACTATATCTTCCCACCCACCCTCCTCCTGCTAAAATAGTTCTAGAATCGAGCAATTCTAGTTAGCGAATCGAGCTAGAATAAGGAACGGCTAGTTTCCCACTGCCATTAATCAGTCAATTAATGACGCCCCATTAGAATTGTAGGGGGCCCTTGAGAATAGTAGGGGGCTAAAATAAGAACTCTAGTTTCCCACCCTGCTTCCCGGAATTAGACGGTTTAGAATAGATTGGTAGCGATGATTCCTCTTCTCCTATACGTAACATGCCAACTATCATCCACCCTTCATTAATTAACCACTCGATAGTTAGCCGTTCGAGCAGTCCCAGCCGCCTCCTCCAGCCGTTCCCACCCCCCCAGCCCCCTACAATTCGGCTGGGGGGTAATTAATGAAGGGTGGGAGATTAGCCGTTGCCGGGGTGGGCCCCTACTATTCTATGGTGGAGGATATAGTACGGAGATAGTTGTGGGAGGATGAAGGCATCCCGGGGCTCAGAATGCGAGGGGCCCTGGTTCTTCTCACTCACTGCTGCCTCTCGACTGCGGTACATGACAGCTTCAACTCTTTCTCATGGCGAAAAGGAGAGGCAATTAAGCAGGTTCGTTAAGAACCAACAGAATATCGAACTACAAGATTCACTCCATGGGTTCAGGCTCTTCATATGCATCCCTCCGGGCGTACCTTTCATTCTTCAGTAATCTACCTGGGCCTCAATTATTGAGCCCACCCAATTCTTTCTCACCCCCACCGGATTCGTTCCCATGCTTCTGGGATAACTATATTGCGCATTGAGATAGGCAAACATGATTCATTGCATTTTCTATAGCTCAATAGAAACCTATCGGCTACTGGGGCCCCTGGCAATATATTATTCATTTCCCGAAGGCATCTCGAAGTGTTCCAAATCACCAGGCAACACAATTCTAGTAGCGGGGGGGCCTGCCGGAACTATCAAAATTTGGCTCACTATATTGTCATAGTATTAACGGCCGGAGGTGTTTCAGGGTATCGATTAGGATCCGAGGCCCTTCCTCCAACTATATATAAGAGGGGGGGCGAGAGGGATAAAAGTAAATGAAGATAGAACCCGCAGGCCAATGGAGGCTCTTCGACGTTGAGATTCTGCCAAACCTTTTGCCTACTCTATCTAGTTGCCCGGATCGAGTATTTTCAATTCCTCAGATCACGTATATCTATGGACGAATTCGAATCCTGCCCCTCCCCAATCACTAATGGGCGCAGGCAGGTCAGCTATTGTGCCAATTCTAGTTCTGAGCTACCACCAGATTGCCCATGGGATGGGTGGGAAGAGATAGTTGGGGAAGCAGGGTGGGAATTGTAGCTGGTTCTGAGCTACCATGTACCAATAAGGAGAGCAGGAAGAAAACGATCGGTCCACTCCGCTCATCACCCCGGCACTAAACGCCAACTCAACTATAATAGGGGGGTGGGGGGGGGGTGGTTGGATGAGATGGGATTCTATACGTAACAGCCTCTTCATCGGCCACCCCTAATCTAGATTCGCGGCTAGATCTCTATGCTACACATGAATCACTCCAATCCAAGCTTACACAGCTCTAGACTCGTGGCTAGATCTAGACTCGCGGCTAGATCTATATGCGTCACATGAATCACTCCAATCCAAGCTTCCATAAATGTGATCAACGTCCCCCCTTTCTCACATTGGATCATAGCCCTGCAGGGTGGGCCCCTACTATTCTATGGGCAGGGAGATATTGAGTGGAGAGAGCTATATGCCGGGGGGGATATGGAGTAGGGGGGGGACCCCAACAGTGGAGTTAGGAGAGAAGATAGGGGTGGGGGGCCTTTCAAATCTGTGATGGATTGTATCACGTATATAATTCCAACTACCTGATCTCCCGTTCTAGAGGAGTAGGGCCCCTACTACCTATATCTGCCCCCTACTACCTATATCTGCGAAAGGCGAAAGGAGTGGGGGGGAGTGATACAATCAATCACACGCCTATAGACCGGATTGATCGAATTCCAACGAACTCTTCTCTACCTTAAGATATTGTTGGGCTGTCTTCTCAATCAGACGCCATATAGATAGTAGGGCCGCCCTCGATATAACTGGAAATGTGCCTTTCAACAGCCTCTAGAATAGTTCTAGTAGGGGCGGAACGATCCAACGCGAGAAGGCCGGAGGAAAGTGGGTGCCTCTCTATTCCCCAGCCCAGGGAGAGTTTGGATAGGGCCCGAATGGCTCAATTTGGGAACTGAAAAGATCGACTCGGAACCGTACTCGCCACAAGCTGATTAATTGGGGTGGGCCCTACTATTTCTAAAGGCGAGTGATCCGAACTAGATGTCGGCCCTACTCGATTCCCTACTCTCTCGAAAAGCGAGGGATCTGGCCGGCGCTTGCTGTTATCCACGACATTGAACCATATGAATCGAGAGAAGGGGCGGGGCGAGTGCCCCATTATGGATGGATAGGGGCCTTCTCTAATCGGCGGAGGGCTGGTCGAAACGATCTATTATCCGTAGCTGAACTATCCGGGAGTGGCTGAACCAATTTTTCTCCGCCCTATCCTCTCAACTAAACTATAGTAGGGGGGTGGGAGGGTCGATAATTTCTGTGTGGGGAAGCAGGGTGGGGGGCAATACCTCTGAACCTATCTTTCTATTTGAAGGGTTTTACATCCATCTCTATGTTCCACCCTTTATTCAATTACTCTTCAATTTGGGGAGGGTGGGAATATTAAGTTGAGAATAGTAGGGCAAAACTCCCACCTGCTCGCTTAACCCGGAAGGAGGGACCGGGAGGGATAAACTAAGACGGGAGGCACGAATCCATGGGAAGCACACCCCATTGGTTGCTTAAACCGTTTTCACGTCCGGTTTTATCTGGCTATTCAACTAAGGATGCTGTCCAACCCTTCCTTCATGGTTGCACCATTGCTCCATGGTTGCAAGTCATCTATGGCCGGCCTATAGATAGTAGGGGACTAGCCATAGTAATACACCTTAGAAAACGAGAGGTGGAGCCGGGTCCCTCTAGATAGTAGGGCCTTGCTCGTTCCCTCAACTATCGACTAAAGGGCCGATCTACAGCGCTATCACCTTCTGACCGGAGGCACTAATGAGACGAACGGGAACGCTTTAGAGAGCGGATCAATTGAATTAGCGGGTGGCAATGTGCCGATGAAACACCCGTTAGGCTACTTATTTTCTTCCGACAGGGTTGGAGTGCACTAAACATGCCCGGGGAAGATTCCTTCGGATTATCATATATGGGGGATAAGCGCACCTTTTTTAGAACTATTAGGAACCAGGGAACAAATTGGGTGAGCTGTCAGTTGAGCAATCAAGGGTGGTACTCTGAACTCCCCTCTTTATTTTCCGATGCAGGAATAAGGGTTGTGGATAGGCTTGTAGACGAACGCTCTCAGCACATTCTCGGGTCCACAACTCGCTTGCCTTATAGAGAGAGGGGGAGCTTATATAGTAGGGGGAGCGCAATGATGCGGAAAAAGCCCCTCGGGATGATGATAGCTGAATCCGCATAGCCCTACTATCTATAGGGGGGCTACTGAAATACCTGAGTTGGCTACTAATGATCCGAGTCCAACAATTGTTGACTCCCCCTGAGTCGCCATAATTGTATACACCTGGAGCTCAGTCATGTGCACCGGAGTTCAGTCATAGATAGTGACTAGATTCCCTCCACCCACCACACCAAATATCTTGGGAAAAGGCCTCGTCAGAAATCATCAATGTTTGGAGACGGTGGGGCCGGCAAGACTTTCGCATCTTTCTTTTTCCGATTGATGAGAATAAACCCATCAATAAGGTGGGAGCCCCTACTATCTATGGGCACCCACAAGCTTGGAACTAACTTCTAAAGTGGCCTCAGAATCTGGTCCTGATCTCTCTTCAATATTTATTGTCTTACGTTGTATGAATGTGTTTCGACCGCGGCTGTGTCAAATCCAGAATAGGTAGATAGTAGGTATGTCGGGTCGGATGGATGTCGGAACAAAGCAAGCAATGGAAGGGATGCTCCACGCAATTGTGTGCATTCCATTATCCAATGCGTGCATTCCTCCATGCGTTGGTATGCCTTGTACCAACCCACACTCCTGTGCTTGTTTTCGAGAGCTAAATTCTATATAATGATTAAGCTCCTTTCCCAGCAGCAGTCACTAGCTCACCGAACGCCATTATTATATAGAATTTGGTTCACCTTGCATTTCTAATGGCTAACCTCGTGTCCACTCTCCGAAAGAACGGTGGGTAGGATCAAATAGGATATGTGCTCGAGCGAATCAGGTGCAATAAAGGAGGTATGGTACCAAGCCGAACGGTCAACATTCAATACGGATAGGAAAGGTGGGATTCCATAAGCAATTTATCCAGTCTCGCCTGAACCCTCCGGCTGAGGAGGATGCTTTAGCGGTGGCCATCAGGAGCCCCTACTATTCTATGGGCATCGGTTTTGTTCCGTGTTCCAGAACAGACAAACGCCCCCAATACCTTAGCCCGGCGAACGGCTACGTTCGGAGCAGGGCAAGTGGCCATACCCCTTTGCTCCCCATGCAGGGTGGGTGGAATAAAAGAAGGCCTCCCAATTCGGATCATCTGCTAATGCTGTTATTCCTTCCGCGCCGGAGCGAGAAAAAGTTGGGATCTATCTATAGTGAACATGCATGTTCCAAATCGACGTTGTAACGTCTGATCCCTTCATTGACGTTACTTCCTCTCGCAGGCCAACAACCGGTTCAACGGAAGAGATCGGACGAAGTAACACTTCCCTTTATTTATTGGATAGATCTGTGAATTCGGAGGGGCGGCTAAAACCCGTAATTCGGGGGCAGGCCCTATCCTCTATAGTGCCAGCACTGTCGGCCCACTGGTAGGGGCGAGAGCTAATCCTGTTGGTTCAAGAGATTCCATCGGTTCAAGGCCCCTACTCTACAATGGGAATGTCGACAATGAGGAACGGCAGCTAACAGCTGGCGGCCTTTCTTTCAAGAGGGGTGTCCGGGTGGGAGCGCAATCATACTCTACTATCGTTCTTGCTCGGTTGGGAGGGTGCGGCGGAAACAGAATTGAGCGAGCTGGGGTTTGGGAATTAGTTATCAGTGCTGGTTCCGGAATCAATATCCGGAATCAATGACGTATGGTTGAGAAGTATGCTTGTACGGAGAATTAATGAGTGAGCACGAGCATGACTTACTTTTTTTGGGGGGGAAATAGATATGTGGAGCTGATCCGGCCAGTAAGCAGGATAAACTTCCTATGAGTTTGATCTAACTGGGTTGGATGTAGAAGGGGATCGACGGCAGGATCGGCCATTTCTTCCCCATCCCGGCACTACGAACAGGGCGCTATGAGCAGGCACCATATATAAATGAGACGGGGGATAGGGTAGGGGCCCCATTATAGAGTAGGGGCAAAAGTCCAACTTGCTGGCATGTGCTTGCTCGGGAAAACACAGACGAATTCACTTGGACAACCAGCACCCGTTGTGTAGATATATAGGGTAGGCGGGCGCCCCAAGGGCAGGGATCTAGCTAGGAAAGGTGGCGCAGGTCCATGAATCGCAGTACTATAAAGGTAGGGCTGTATCTCACTGTCGCGAAAGCATGATTCTAAGGTGGATGTCTCCAACAAAGCGGGGAGAAACGGGGCGGATGCGGGTAGCAACGTTCTTCCGATGTCTTCTCGGCGGGGAGTTTAGTTCATCCGACCGGTTTTGACCATCACTGCAAGGTGGGTAGTTTTTAAGTTGACTAACTGCCGCTATATTCGTTGGAAATAGATCCCTCCTGTCCTGTCTGAGAGCCCTCCCACCCACCTTCATTATTCAATCGGCTTTCGAGGCGAGTAAAGATCGGAATAAAAGGGATTCCCCGCTGCCTATTGCTGACGGCGAACCAACGATTGCTTCCTCTCGTTAAAGGCCTTATCAGATCACTATCGTAAAACGAATTCACCAACTGAAACAAAATCTCATCCCGGGTGGGGGGGGGGCTCTAGTGAGGGCGACTTGGGGGGGTTATAGTTCCGAATTGTGGTTGAGGGCGTTCCCACCCAACCCTATATAGGGCGTTCCCGGGTGGGAGGGAACTATACCCCCATGCTGCATGCTCGAGTTTTCTAGAACTATTTAGCTTCGAAGGAGGAGACTTTGTTCAGATGAGTCCACGCCCTTCGCGAATAGTAGAGGGCCCACCCACCCTGCATGCATGAGGGCTAACCTCGCGATAATGTTGAAACTTCTGATAATGTTTCCGAGAACAAAAACTAGCATATATAGGGCACGGGAACTATAACTGTGGGGCTTTTCCTATTGGATTCCTACTCAATCGAATTTATATGGGGGCCAGGATTTATCAGTTTGAATTTCTAAATAAATGAAAGGGCTGGGGCAGAGGGCAATTTGAATTGATAAAGGGTACCCTGCGGAATTGACTGCCCCTCCCTCCTATTCCCACTAAGACTCCCTCCCAATCTATTCTATATTCGGAATATTGAAGGGCCGGTGGGTGGGTGACTAATTCACCCAACGCCCACTCTACTAAGAACCGTTCTTCCCTCTACTAATTCATTCCTTCCCACTAGCTGCTATAGATTAAACCCTATATGTATGTATCACCCACCCCCTTTAGAATAGTAGGGCAGATCTCACCCTGCTTCCGGACCACATAGTTTGGGTTTTGCCGAACCGGTCAGTATTGCTTTTCCAAACCTCCTTCTCTAAGTAAGGAAGCGCTATCTATAGTAAGACTGACTAACGTTAAGAACATGTTTTCTAAACTAGAACTAGAATCCCGCCCGCGTAAGAATGAAACGCAAGAGCAGTTATTTGATGATTGAGAGCAGACCCAGCAGCATGAGAAGGTAGAGCTTTGAAACAGCTTGCTTCATCGGAAAGAAATGGAATAGCAGGATGAAAAAGCTATTAGCTGAAAACGGGTAGGACTAAACCAATTAGTTATGAAGCAGCAGGTGCAACACTCGGATAAAGCCCCGGTCAACTCGAATCATTCGCAGGAGCTTCGTTTACTCCATCCTTCCCATGGTTGGGTCGGGGTCGAACCAACACTAACGATAGAGGTGTTTTTCCCGAGGCTTACGAGAGAGTCATTCCATCCTGGTGCACCGGAAACAGCACTAGCAGGATCAGCCCTACCCCACTATAGCCGGATCGGATCGCCCTATATATACAGAAACCCAACTCAATTTTGATTGAGAAATCGATTAAAGGGACTAGCAATTGGAGAAGTTAGAAAGCCGGGTTAGAGAGAAATCGAATAGGAAGAATCGAATCCCTAGTAAGCGGTTGTACCCGCAGACGCATAACTCACTTCATTCACAAGCGTAGTTGTTTTCAACCCGAGTTCCCAACTCTAGTAGAACCCTATTTCTAAGCTCTCCTTACCGGCAGCAGCTATTGGAGTTGGAGCATCAAATGCATAACGAATTGGAGTACCAAGACTGCATTTGGAGCATCAGGACTAGCCACATATTAGCGAGACCGACCAACCGGAACTAGACTATTCCCTCCCAGGGTGGGGGGGGACTAGGCCCCCCGGGAACCTGGCAATTACTATCCAAAAAAATGAATCGTATGGGTGAGAACGCCCCGGCAGGGCCCCTACTATTCGCCAGGGCTACCAGCCGCCCTACTATTCGCCAGGGTGTGGTTAATTAATCAGCTTGCTAGCCCTCCTCCCATAGAATTGTAGGGGGATAGTTGGTGGGAGTTATAGTTGTTAATCAGCCTGCTAGAATCGAGGGCATCAGTCCCATAGAATTTGAGGGCTTGACTGCAGCCCCCATAGCCTCCTCCCACCCACCCCAATTAATCAGCTTGCCCTACTCTTCTCATGGGTACGGCAACTATGCCCCCCATGCAGGGTGGGTGGGAGGCTATAGGTTCCCCACAGGCGTATATAATTGATTCTCGCCATCCGGTCCCCTTAGAATAGTAGGGCCAGTAGTCCCTAACCCTACATTCTTTCTATAGTAGCCGGGGAGGATGAAGCTATGGATAGACCAATGCTTTTACGTAGAAATGAAAAGTTTGTCTTCCCGGGCTATGGAAACTTTGCAAAAGTGGATACGGAACGGATGGAAACGAAAACTTTCTATTCTTCTCAAAAATAAGCAGCGGCCCCGGCTGGGGCGGCAAGCAGTTATAGCCGGGTTATATTAATTGACAAGCAGCGGGAACGATTTATTCTATTGGTAGGGGTAGGGGTAGGGGTAGGGGGAGCCCCGGCAACTAATCTTCCTCCCAGCCCACTAGAACTATAGGCCCTCATCTGAATGGAATGAAGGTGAGGGGGGCGACCACCCACCCGTCATTAATGTACGCCTGCTAGAGTAACAAAGTTGGCATGTGTAGTATAGAATCGTCGACTGCCTTTAGAATAGGCCGGGCTATCGAACTATAAACGCACTATAATGTCGACTTTAGGACATTTTGAAACGCCATAATGTCGAGTAAAGAGTTGAATATTTGAAGGGCGAAGTCTTCATCTTAGGATCGTCGAGTTCTATACGTAACATGCCAACAGGCCCATAGAATTGTAGGGGAAGCCACCCACCCCTACTATTCTTTCTCGCCTGCCATGGCATCAGCCTGCTAGCTTCTATAATAGCAGCCCTCCAACTAATCGTACGACTCTAATTCCAGGGTTGGGTGGGACTATAGTTCCCATGTTACGTATATACTCTGGCCCCGTCTCCTCCCACCCACCCCAACCTCCGTAGGGGCCGTCAACTATAGACTAGAGTTCTCCGTGATCCCCCTACGCGCAACCTCTCCTTCCCAATCGTGATAGATAGTAGGGGGCGGGGGCATGTTACGTATAGAATTTTAACCCCTACTATTCGCCACCCTAGAGTTCCCACCCATTAAACGTATATAATCTTCACCGAGTAGGCAGGGCAGCCTTGAGATTAGTTGGGTCGGCTACGTTAGGGAATACATGCTCGAAACGACGGGTTTTCTAAAGCTTTAAGCTAAGCCGATAAGACATCCCCTCCTTCTCTAATTGAGCCATTCTTTCGAGCTCGACTCCTATGCCTAGCATAACTTAGAAAAGAAACCGCCTACGGGATCAGAACCGAGAACTACTGAGGAAGGATCTCAATTTTCGTTATCAATAAAGCTCTTTATAAACTCCTTAGTGTTAATACCGGAACGGCTGCTAAGAAAGCGACTTCGGTTAGCAGTAGGGCTATGAAACGACGGTGAGATAAAGAGAAAAAAGCGGTAAAGTGTGACAAAACGACTAATTGGATATTTCATGGTTGATCTCTTAAGTTTGGTTATTACTCTTGCTCCCTCAATTTTGGCTTTTGCACTAAGTTATAACGTCACTTGAGTTTTCGCCCGTAGGGCCGAACGAGAATTGGTATGCCCTACTATCTATAGGCGGTGCCCCTACTATCTATAGGCGGTGGAAAGATCAGAGAGAAATGCACTTTGACTTATATACGATGCACTCCCCTTTAGAATAGTAGGGCGCCCATAGAATAGTAGGGGGCCGATCATTTGTACACCCGATCGAGACCAAGACCAGCAGGATAGGCTGCTATATAGTCAGGAGAGGAAGCAAGAGCAGAGCCATTTGACGTGAACTAACATAAAAGGCGATAGAAGCACAGGAACCAGCATCAGTAACAGGAGAGACAAAGGTAGGAGAGATAGGAAAGGCAGCATCTGAACCAGATCGATATCGAAACTCAGAAGTTCCATTACCACTTTTCGATTCTCCAGTCCCATAGCTAGCAGCAGAGGTAGAGGTACCACCAGTAGCTAAGGTAGCACCAGCAGATCCAAAGCTAGTTTACCTCGTTGATTAAGCACTAGCACCAGCGAAAGCATTTGAACCAGAAGCAAAGGTCGCAGAGGAAGAAACAGCATACCTGTTCTCGATCATGATCAAATACATCTGCGTGATCAACTGCCTCTATTGACTCTGCCTCCGTCCCTGCTGGTAGATCTGGATCTCCAATGGGTTAAGGGTAAAACAAAAGCCGGATCGTCCGCTGGTTAATCTGCTCGAACAGCTACTGTATCTCGATCTCGAACCTAGGTGGTGGGAGCGTAAAGATTTATATGCCTGTGCAAGGATCGAAGCATGTCAATATTTCACCGAATATCCAGATCATCAAAGCATGTTAAGATCATAATGTCACGCGTCAAAAAGCCGTGGAACCACTAGAAACTGGAATTGGAGCTGCCGGTCCTGGTGGCTCTTCTGCTGGTGAAAAGGCTACTGCTACCTCTCCCCTATGTGTAGGTGGGTTATGCCTTTGCCTTTACTACCTATGCTAGCAGATCAACAGGAACTGGGATCTCCGACTAGAGGATCCGGACCTTAAACCCCGTAGAAAAGAATGTATGTGTGAGGCTGGACACTCAAAAGTTATGCCTCTGTCCTAATGCCCGCTGAAGCTTTTACTTGGGTAACTGCGGATGGGACTTAAACCTTTGCTGTGGGATCAACTTTTGAATCAGCTCGATCAACGTGTGCTTCAACGGCTTACGAATCAATTGGTTCAAATGCTGCTACTGAAGGGTGCTGTTACCTTTGTTCTACCAACCTCTGCCTATGCCGGATCATTTACTGTTGTTTAATGTTCAATTAGGTAAACTGGATCTTCATTGGAATATGGTTCGACCTGGTCAGTCCAATATGGAGATCTAAAGACCTAGGCCCCTTGGCACAAGCTCTCGATCTCTAGGTCTCCATCGCCCTTGACTCTGCTGACTTTGCTCCAATAACTGCCTGTGCTGCTTTTGTGGGAGATCATCATAAATCAGGCAAGATCAGTAATCAATCTTCTTGTTTTGCAAGATCAGTCATCAATCAAATTAGTCCCAAACCAAAAAAAAATCCATCAAGATCAAGTCTTTCAAATCTGTATTCCTGCTTTGTTTGCTTTGTTATGGCAAGATCAGTCATCAATCAAAACTGTATTCCTTGTTGTTAGGGTTCATTTATAGGAAAGGAGTACGATCGGCGGAAGCAAGGATAGGTACGGCGCCCGATTGGAGCTGGTAACGCAACGAGGCGTGCCAGGTATAATGTGCGAAAGAAGGTGCTGACGACGATGGTAATTAGTTTCTTTAGGGAGGGATACCAATTTGGAACCAAACAGGAACCAAGTGCAACCTATGCCCTAATATCTATAGTGGGCTATCAGTGCTGACCAAGCTACTTCAATTTATTCAACTCAATTGACTGGATCAGGAACTCTCATTGGTGGGACTGACTATGCCGGATAGGATCCGAACGAAGGTAAGCTGAGACCAGTAGGTAAACCACTAGCTTTACCCTAGCTACTGGGGCTCAATCTATATTTGCTTCTGGAATAATTGGATATGAAATAGGCTATGCCTCTATAACAACGGGCTTCAAAACTAGAACAGGCTATGGCTAAGGAGATGGGACTGGAACTACTGAGCGAAGGAAATACGCTAGGACAAGAAGGGACGCTGGGCGAAATGCTGGTGGAACAACTCGATCTGCATCTGCCTCTGCTTCCACAGGGTCCGCTGATGGTGGTTCCGGGTCAATGAGGTCAACTTAATCAAATGCATCTTCCCTGCCCCCCTACGGGGGACAAGTGCTAACCTTCGCTATTGGTGAGTTTGGAATTGGCATTGGCTCGTATGCTGCTAAAACTAGTGGTGCGGGTGAAAACTCAAAAATGACTATTATTCAACTATAAGCTGGTCCTTTCACTTTCTTTGCCTGGTCTCTTGCATCATACGAAGGCGAACTCCCACGTGCATTGGACTCCTGGTTCCGAACCTTGAGCGAGCTACGCCCTGGACTTACCATCATTAGCCAAGCATGCTATTGGATCATAATAAGCAAGCGCAACACCATAATTGGACCAGTGGCTGGACTTACGGATATATTGCATGTGGCCATTGTAGCTGTATCAGTAGCCACTCTACCAGCTTTAGATCTAGCTGTTGTGTCCGCCCTATTAGCTTACAATTTAGAAACCCGTTGTGCCCGCTTTGGTTGGGGGTTGTTGCTGCTACCTTATTATGGTTTTGCGATTGGATTTGTATCTCTCTCTGCTCCCTCTGCCTTAGCTGCCTTTCCCTCCCGAACTGAAGGATCCAAAACGAGCTATGGCTTTCGAAATCGATATCAAAATGGAAGGGCTTATGAATATGGGCACTGAGTCTGTTGCTTTATCCGCGGCTGGCTATTATTAGATGATCTGCTACCTTTGATGGTGCTATTGATGCGGGCACTCCATCTGGAACTCCACTTGGAACAGGGCGAAGGAAAGCTGGTTATGGCACTAGAAATGAAAGGGATGCGCGCTCAGATGACGTTGGTGAATCCACATCGGGATATGAAACGAGCTGCCGTTTACTTTTCCCCATATGTTAGTTATTAATCAATGGGTGCTTATGCGGGTTCTTCGACGGGTGCTTTCACTCTCACTACGGGAATCATTTACTGGTTATGGGTAATCGACGGGTTCAACTGGAATTGGGACTCAAATTGGCTCCGGATCTGGGACTATAGACTCTACTTTTTTCTCTTATGCCAAAGAAGCCTCCAGTTGCAAATACATATGCAGGGGCCAAAGCAGTGGGGAAGGTAGATTGAGTTCCGGGTGAAGCAGATCTATATACGGTTAATCGAGATGATAACTTTACCTCATCGACTTTGCCAATGAACCATAAGCAGACGGAGCGAAAGACGCAGGTAGGAGCATTGGAAAAACCAATTTGCCTATATTATTAACTTGATGACTCAGTAGAGGAAGCAAGAGCAGTAGTTGAATCCGACCCCGAAGCAATTGACCCGGTTCGTTTAGCTCCAAATCCAGTAGTTTTGAATCGAGATCCTTAAGCACCCGTAGCAAAGGAAGCCGGTTGGAGCTGATCCAGCAGCGGATCCTCCGGCGCCAGATAAAGATCTAGATATACCATGACAATTTCTCGAGATCCATCTCCAGAGCCGGGGGCCAGGGTAAAGGTAGCACCCCTTGTAGTAAGCGTAAGGGAAGGTAAGAAGGAAGCATCAGTTGAACGGCCATTTACTTAGGCAAAACGTGTTCTTCTTCCTGCCCTCCTCCTATTCTGCCGAATAGGAGCAGCAGCACAGTGCTCTGTAAAATGACCAATCAGTGGGTTTTAGGTCCAAATAATGAGTTGGCGTGGTTTGACCCATAAGTAGACTTAAACACGGGTTATTCTTACTGTAGGATGGGCAGCGGGATAGGGTGCAGTTCTAATTCCACCAGATGCATATGCAAATTGAGTATAAGATCCAAAGCCACTAGTTGGAGATCCCGATCCATATCCATAGGTGGATCATTCGTATCTCAAGCTACCCCATATTCATCATATTCAATAGCAGATCCCGTTGTTAAACCACCAGTAACGGAATATAGAAAACATAACCTGAGCGAGCGTAGCGAAGGGTCCTTTCAGGCGGTAAGGTCCTGCCCACCCAGTAAGGTCCTGATCAACCCAGCCTGCCAGTAAGGTATAAACCCAACGCTACGTCAACCCTACAGATATGATCCTTCAGAATCTAATCTAGGGGTGGCCCCGGGGAATCAGTTGACCATTAGAACAAGTTAAGGATGGAATGACCCAGTTGTTAGCAGGAAAGACAACCCGAATGTTAGGCCAATCCAACAGGTATTAGGACAGGAGATGGCCGGCAATAGGAAACGATGCCTAAGTTCCGCTCCCACCCGCTTGCCCACACCCCCTGGTAACATTGCTCTCCAGTCAAGCTGGGGGAGATCTCGAGTTCGAGAAAGGTTGAACTAGTTTACTTCTCCTCGTTGGAGAAAGAAAGGAAAAGAAATATCCGAGATAATTAATGACCGGATGTTGAACAACTATACTTCCTGGGGAACTCGTTAGTCCATCCCCCACCCCCGGGTAATGGGAAGGTATCATAGTGCCGTTGGCCCCGCACCACCGGTTGCCCTTCCTATATTTGAGTGGTTGAATTCCGAGAAGTAACCTTCCGAACAATCGATCGGGGCCATACAATCAATAAAAAAGGATGGAATGAACCTACCTACCTACCTTATAGTAATGTAATTCAACTCCGGATAGCCGAAAAATCCTTCTGCATGCCGGGTTGCCCTCTCTAGAAAGCTAAACGAACTGGACTGGAGCCGGTGGGATGGAGAACTTTTGTTCGTGTTAGCTTCCTTCCTGCTGATTGACTGATTGAACCGGTTGAATTGAATTCCTTCCTTCCGGAATATAGTTGAGTACCCCCTGAGGACAAGATGGCTATTATTTCCCTCCCTCACCCACGGTATATTTAGTTTAAGTTAGGCGAGAAACATCCTGCCCATTAGAATAGTAGGGCTCATTTTGTTTGGATGGGATAGAAATCAATTTGTTCACTTCTATACGGGGCGGGCCTTCTTTCTCGTTCTTGTTCTCGGGATGTCGGATCCTTGTTAGACTACCGAGTTAGCTATGGCCCCTCAACCCCATAGAATTTGAGGGGAATAATCTGATAATAGGGCGTAAGGTCGTTTGGTTTAGCTATGATGTTAGCAGGGCGCGGGGGTGAAGGAGAGAAAGGGAGGAGCGGACTACCCTACCGAGTTTGTTCAAGCTTTCACTCAGCCTTCACTGAACACCAGTTATAGCAGCCTTCATTACCACTATTTCTCCCACTGTCCATCGGCCACACCCCCGGTTAGGCTTCTATTTTGTTTGGCCAGCGGACGGACAATAAAACAAGGATGGTCCAGCTCAGGTTACCCACCCGGCTTCATTGGATTGTTCGAGCTACCCTGGTGGCTGGATGGAACTCCTTTCCTGTCTCCTTGCCTCTCACCTTATATTGTTGTTTTGTTTGGCCAGCCGGATGGAGTCAACTTCTATCCAACCGGTATCGACGTTAGTAACTTCTGGATATCCTACTTCTCGATGGCTTCACCCTGTGGTAGGACTCTCCGGCTACAACTAGGATACTTGCTTTCTCCTTCGTTGCCTTCCTGGGGGTGGATGGCGGGCTCCCTGCTGCTTTGTTTTCTACTGTGCCCCGGCTAAGCCTGCTCCCTGCTTTGTTACTTGTTGCCTTCCTCCGTGTGGTAGGACTAGGGAACTACCTTTATCTCCCTCCCATCCTAGCCTACCCCTACCGGGGGTGAGGAGCTAGATGCCGTTGGAAGCTATGGCCCGATATAACGTCTGTAAGGATAGAACATCCTACCGGGGGTGAAGCTGTTAGCAGGAAAGAAAGAATGCTCGACCGGTTTGTGGGATGGCAGCGATGAAGACTAGCTATTATTGACCCGGGAAGTTAGGATTGATGTTGTGAATGAAGGACCGAGGGTGTTCATATGAAGGAGTTGAACTAGTTTACTTCCTTCCATCCGGAAGTTCCCGGCTCGTTAGGCTATTTCGTGTTGCCCACACCCCCTAATCACCACCTTCCTAGGGTAGGGACTAATTATAGAACAGAGAGAGGGTAGGGCCAGCGGATGTTATTTCTTTTGCCCCCATCCCTATCAAGCCACCGGTTTCACTCCTGGATCGACAGCACAGACTGGATCGACAGCACAGAAACAAAGGATGGATGGAGAAACTAATAACTAAGAAACTAGCAACTCCCTGATCAGATTAGGGCTCCCTGATGCAGATGCCGAAGCAGAGGGCCATGCTTGAATGTTTAGAAAGAACAGTTCTGTCGAGAACTGTTGTTTGAGCTAAATAGTTAATCTCGATCTCTTTCTCGCAGTGTAGGGTGGGGAGTTGGAACCCGCAACAGGGATTGACTTCCGATTAGGAGGTGTAGGCGGGGAACAACTAGAAGAAGGAGGGGAATTCTCTCCAGCCATACTCCTCGTTGAGTTCCATCCAGCCATCATATATTAATATTAGTAGGAGCCCACCCAACCCCATGCATCCTATCTATATTGCCTGGGCCTGGGGCTTCCGAACAATCCTTCTCTTCGTACTTCTGGATGGATGGCCCGGGTGAGTTAACACCTTCCGGCGGCGGCATCGACTAGCTATTCCCTCGGTCCAGCTGAAAAAGAAGCATTACTCCGGCCAAAGAATGTTAGAGGGTAGGCAGGCTGTCATGCTATTGCCTGGGGGTGAACTTCACTACCGTGTAAAGGATGGGACCCTGCCCGGTTAATGGGATTATCCATCCGGGGGTGTGGGCTGGTACTATCTAATGGATCGACCTTCCTTCCCTCCGAACAATCCATATTCAGTATGGCTGAGGAGCTACCCTACCTAAGTAACGAGTTGGATGCCACCTAATCGGAATTCTGCTCCACGGGGTGTGAAGGGTGGCACCCCCGGATGGTAATATTGTTGGATGGGACTCCACCGGGGTTCTGGATAGCTTTCCTACTTCTCGATGGCTTCACCCTGTGGTAGGACTCTCCGGCTTTATCTCCCTACCATCCATTTTCTTTTATTAGTCCCTACTCCCGAAGGCTCCAGCAGGACAGCACACACCTTCCCACAGGATAGAAACAAATCGATCAGGTGGGGCGATGGAGAGAATGAAGCTGAATCTCCCGTGGGCCTAACCTTACCGGAAGCTCGTCAATGGATGGACTACCTAATGTTTGTATTAGCTATCCCGCCGAGTGAAGTTGAACTATCCCGAGTGAGGCCTTGAACTCCTTTCCGTTCCCACCCCTATCAAGCCACCGGTTGAACGATAAATAATAGCTAGTCCTCCCAACCTCGTTAATGAAGTATGGGTCCCTGCCTTAGCTCCGGGTAGCAATTAGGCCATCCCTCATCGGGGGTGAAGGAGGTAGGGGTAGCTCCGGGTAGCTCCTCGTTGAGCTGGACCGAGGGAGTAGACTAGTTCAATTTGTTCACTTCTGGGAGGGCACCGGTTGAACGAACTAGTTGACTTCCGGCTTATGGAAAGAAAAAAATGACTTCCGGAAACCGGAAACAAAGGAGGGAGGAGGAACGGGTGGGAGGCAATAGCATGATAAACAGTCTGCCTACCCACACTCCCTCTTTTCCTCCCACACCCCTACTATCCCTGGGGGTGAAGGATGGCCATGTTACGTATAGAATCTGTTTCCATCCGAGGGTGTAAAGGGTGGCGGGGGTGTAGGACATTTCCATCCGGGGGTGCCACCCTCCCTTCACCCCCGGTGGCCCACGGTCAACACCAGAGTCTATACGTCACATGGGTGGGAGGTACTTCCTTAACTAATTTGGATGGATGGTCCGGTTGCCTATAGAATAATGGGACTCCCTTCCTTCCTAATTGTATCAAGTTAGGCTCCATCGTTGCCATCCCCCACAGAAAGAAGGAAGTGAGGCCCCGGGTAGCTAACTAGCCAAATTCGGGTGGGTGGGAACTATAGGGCGGCATCTACCTCTATCACTTCCGGGTTAAAAGGCCAAGAAAATTGTTTCTATTACTGTTGGCATGTTACGTATAGAATCTCGCCTTCTATCAAGAATAGTAGGGCTATCGGAACTGAACCCCATAGAATTGTAGGGCCATCAAAATTGTAGGGGGGGTGGGAACGGCTGGAGGAAGGGCAAATCAATTCTCTTCTCCTCGGGCGGGCTATTCACTCCACTCCTCCTCATGAACACCCGACGACCTCACTCACGCTCCGGTTCCACATTCTGGAGCTATTCCACACGTCCACATGCATCCCTGTCCCCCTATCAGATGATCCAAGAGTGGTTGTATCCCTATGAACCGTGGTAATACCCCGGGGGATAAGGAGCTTCACCGGCAGAGGCACTGGAGGTCTTCGGTGGGAGACCATAGCACCGGTGGAAAGAAGGGGATATGACATGGATGTCCCCAACGATGATATGATATAGTTACCGCGTAGCCATGCATCCCAATGGGCCAGTCCCATATCCAATGGTAGCCACTGTTCATGGGGTATTAAGAGGAAAGGCAGTTGATCCTGATCCGACCCGGTCGTTGTTGTTGACCCAGTGCCAGATCGATGGCCGATTCGCCCACTCGCCCTACTATTCTAAGGGCGAGATCGAGTTCAGGATCCATTACCAGCATATACATATGTCCTAAGAGGTGATGATCCGGAAGACACACATTCTAATTAGTACGTGTTCGGGGAAGTGGGCCCTTCTATATCCTCCTGCCATAGAATAGTAGGGGCCCCCCCAACTTTATTTTATCCCACCCACCTGCTCTTCCTCGATTGTTCCGGAGAGATCGAGGCGTTAACCCCGAGCCCGTTGTTCATCCACCAGCAGTTGCAGTTCCAGATCGAGCCCTACAATTCTATGGGTGCCGGGAGCACCCCGTCCAATATCCCTTTCGTATCCGGAGCCATCATCGGTGTGGCTGCATAGCCGGTTCCAGCAGCAGAGGTAGCATCTCCTCGGATCAGCAGTCGACCCGGCCTTCATCACGCGACTCAAAGCAATTCATCGGGTGAGCGAGCAGGCCCAGGGGTGGGGTGGGGGAGAAGAGGCAGTCGAGTTCATTTAATTTCCCCAAATATTGCCCGCCACTCGAACCTTCCTTCTGACATTCAACATCCTTCTAACATTCATTCCCCCGGCCGATGATCCAATCACCCGAGATAGAGAGATATATGGGTTGAGAAGCCCCATCCTCTCTATAGGATTCAATATCCATAATCAATTCAATATTGATTCTAATCAATTCAATAGCATATTGATGTGAATAGTTCCGTCCAGAACTCTCCCCCCTTAGAATAGTAGGGTGACCGGGTGAACATCTATAGGGGTGGGGTACGAAAGCATATCGAAAACTGGAACTCCGTTGGCCCCGTAGGGCCCCTCGTCCCCCCTACTATAGGTTAGGGCCCAGTAGCACAGATGTGGATGAATCGATCGATCAAGGCAAGTTTCGAATAAGCATGCCCAGTCATATAGGTAGGGGGCGGGCGGCGCCGGGCCGGTGCTACTGAGAAGCTATTCTATTCATTTAAGCTATTCCCTTAAGCTACAGCCGTTGCCCCACTATAGAAAGGTAGGGCATTCCCTGGCTCAAAGCTATCAATGGCGGGCGGCCTTCATGAGCATCTTTTTTGATCAATCGGGCATATCGATATCATGTTAGCGTTGGTCATATCCCGCTTCCTGGCCATATGGTTTAGAAGAGGCGCTACCCGCATAGGAAGGATAGGGGTAGAGACCTCTAGGGATATATGCGCTCATGGATATGTTGGAGGGAGCAGCTACCCAGTTATATAGATAGGGAATAATAGAATAGTAGGGCCGTGTGGTTCTTAGATTCGGCATTCATCCCCTCTAGTTTCTTTAGGCATTCCATTCGGCTAGATTCGATTCATTCGGTTTCTAGGTGGTACAACACCATTAGCCGTAGATCCAGTTAGGGCCCTTACTATAGATAGCTGGGGGGTGGTTTTATGGATCGCCCCCTACCTATATAACTGGGTGGCGAATCGGTCTCATGCATGGTGATCTCTCACTGGACATATCATCCTTCATTGAGGGCACCTATCTTCAATGTTGAATCATGTTGGTAGCTTCCTCATGTTAGCGACACAGGGGCAGCTTTTAACACATCGTAGAGCGCATGGATCAAGATCACACAGGGGCGTGTGGAATAATGTCATTCGTGTTACTTATATGATGCGATTCATGATGCACTGAGGCCCCTATTTCTAGTTCAGCGACATAGCGGTTAGCGATAGCATGCAGCGGCAGTAGCAACGGCAGCAACCGGTCTCCATCAATCAAGCCGGCTTTCATCATCTCTCAATCAACCAATCGGCTTTCATCATCTCTGGCGCTTCCCTGGCTCCATAGCCTCCTCCCCCCACCCACCCCAGCCCTACAATTCTATGGGCAGCTTGTGAGAGTACGGGCATCAGCTTGCAATTCCCCTACAACTCTATGGGGCTAGTCTCGCCCTTCGCTAGATTATTGGGGGCTAGCCCTCCCCCCCACCCCCCACCCCCCTATTCTAGTTATTGTAGGGGAGCAGTACCAGTAACTTGACTGGAACCTGCTAGCCCTTCAAATAGTAGGGGGGCTTGACTGCAACCCCCAGTCCCATAAAATGTCGAGGGCTTGACTGGAACCTGCTAGAGTAAGGGGCCCGACCTAGTAAAGCCCCCGGATTAATTAACCTGCTAGAGTAGGATAATTCGAGCAGTCAAATCAGCCCGCTATTTGAAGCTAGAATAATCTGGAGGTAGCTCGATTGTAGGGGGCTAGAGTAACGCTAAAATAGTTCTAGAATCGCCCATAGAATGTCGAGGGGAATAAGGGGATTGTAGTTAGACCACCCACCCACCCCCGTAGGGCTATTCCCCCCCATCCCGATAATGCTTGACCGAATCTGCTCATTTTCCAGTAGCTGAAAAGGCAGCGGGGGGCCCAAACAAAACCTCCCAGCATCACCCGAACCTCGCAGCATCAGATTCCATTGAAGCACCTGACCGTTGATCCGGTTACTTACGAAGTCTCTCGGAGCGGCTGGGGCAGAGGTAACATCATAGACGGAGTCCTCAGCGGATGCAATTCCACATGTGGTTCACCCATCGCAATAGTCAGAGGCAACAGCCGTTACAGAGTCAATTCCAGCAGCTTCGGTAGTAGGAGCCAGCGAAGGCAGAGCCTGTTGATCCACCAGCTCCAGTATCGAGTAGTCACGGTCGGGTGGTTGCCTTAATTCGGGTCGGGGCCGGGCTAAGCTACCTTCTCATGAATCCCTCCCCGATCATTCAAGTGAATCGCCCACCCTGCATGCTGCCCCAGCAAACCTCTGATTCCCTTGCTGGGGTTAATAGATAACCGGATTGGGAGGAAGGAGACGCCTACTATATTCTAGCGAGTGGAGGATCACCAATACGGCACTTCTCCTGTCTCGTTCCCGTTCGGGGATAGAGCCGAATCAATGAATGATGTGTAGCAACCCTACCAAAGAATACTGGGGAATTCCTTCCCATTCGACCTGGAAGCAACAGATATTGAAGAACCTGCCTGAGTTCCAGAATATGAATGCAGCGGTTGACTCTGAACCGATTGATCTAGCACCCCCACCACGGAGTTGAGTTGATGAAAAGCCCTACCTTTACCGGATATGCTGGAGGGGCGACCTGCCCCACCGACAAAGCAGCCCAGATATTACGAAACCTTTAATCCCCTAGCTTCTGTCTACCGCCCCGATCTTGCTCCAATTCATTCAGTGCTTCAATAATAGATGCAGCAGCAGGGGCGACTATAGTTTAGTTCCCTGCATAGGAACTATGATTCCCCATGAACACCCGGCCACCCTATTGCCAGGGTTGGGTGGGACTAGAAGGTTCCCCTGCTGCCGAAGCCAATAATCAGCTTCTATACTACACATGCCTCCCCCATGAACCCTGGGCTTCACCAACAACACATTTCGCATCTGAGAAAGGGAACCCCGACCAGCGGTCACGGCCCCCCCATCCATTGGCTCCCCATCCATTCGCATATTGTAGTCATCCTCCTCCCCTAACGGCGGGAGGGAGTGTTGGAGGGTGAAGGGTTGCCGTTTCAGATTCAGGGTGGGAGGGGGGAAAACATCCTATTACCACATTTTAGTGGCGGGGGGGGAAGGAGAATGCCGCACTAATGAGAGGTGGGGGGAACACCGGGTGGGGGGAGGAAATAAAGTTGAAGGGTGGGGGGGCCCCCAAGAAACCATTATAGCCCGGGCACTCAACTATATGGAGGGAGGGGGTTTGAGAAGGGCACATTATTCCTCCCACCCACCCCACAGAAGTAGTGATCGTTCCTCCCACCAATAATTTCCCCCCCCTGCAGGGGTGGATATAGTACTCGTTCGATGATGGGAATTCAATTTTCTACGTGACATGGTCAAGAACAGCGGCCGATTATTTCTTGCCGGCAGCAACTCTATCCACTGCCATTATGGGAGCAGGGTGATAAATGCCGGAACCTTAGGGTTAGCCGCAGGCTGATGCCATGTTGAAGGCTGATTCCCCATGAATACCCGGCCCCTTTTTTCCTCCCACCCACCCCCATAGAATAGTAGGGCTTGACTGGAGTCCATAAAATGTCGAGGGCTTGATTGAAACCTGCTAGAATAAGCTAGAGTAAGCCAGGGGCCGTTCCGGGTGGGAGGAGATAGTAGCTATAGATCGATTCTCTGCCTGCCGGGGCACCTCCAATTAATATACCTCCACGGTGTTTCCCTATGAACACCCTTTCCTATAGTTTCCCACCCGGAACTATAGTACGGCCCTAAAGTAGAGATCGATTCTCCGAAGGGTTGGGTGGGCCCCGGCCGGGCCAACTCAAATTGGGTGGGTGGGCCCCTATCTGGAACCCACCCACCCCGGCAAGTTCCGGGAGGATGGTTGGTTGGGGAAGCAGGGTGGGCCCCTACTATTCGCCTGGGGTAGTTCGATATTGATTCTCCATTCTATAGATCGATTCTCCGGAACTATATCCGGGTGGGGGGGAATCATAGTTCCCTTACTCTAGCAGGCTAATTAATTAGAGGAGATAGTAGCTAGAGATCGATTCTATAGATTAGAGACTGATTCTCCGGGCAGGGTGGGAGGGCAACTAGAATTCCCCCCTCACAATGGCCCGTCAGAATAGTAGGGGCCCTCCCACCCGAACTCCTATATCCACCCACCCTCCCCAGGCCCTACTATGGGGGTGGGAGGGAACTATATGCAAGTGGGGAATCTGCTACTCGGTAAAATGCAACCACGGGTGCCTCTACCTCTTCTTCTGGTGCCTTTGCTGCTGCTTGCTCTGATGCTTGCTTCCCTATCGCTGCTGGAACTACTGATGGAACTGCTGCCGATGAACTCCTACTCTCACACTGAGGATGAAACTCCTTCCTCCGCGGAATCATTCACTGGTTCCCGGTCATCAACGGCTTTTGGAACCGCAGCAGCTCCCTATGACCTATAGCTCGTATTTTCGTCAGTTTTTATGCCTACCGCATAATATTTGATCGGATAAATCTACTATATCCACCCACCCCCCATTAGAATAGTAGGGGGCTTCCTCCCAACAACCCATGTTACGTATGGATGCCCACCCCTGTTTTCTCGGCAATTTGATCCTGCCATGCCCAATCAATTGGATCGACCCAAGAACTACTCACTGGTTACTCACGGTCATCGAACTAAAAGAGATCTGCTTTTTGATCCGATCCTACTTTGGAAACTGCTCGCAGTGGGTAAAATAAGTTGAGTTGAGTCTTATCGGCATCTATTTATCTTCAACCATGGGAATGAGTCGTTTAGATACGCCGATTCGTCACTTAACTCTATAGCTGGGAATTCCAAGTACGCCCCTGCATGCAGGGATGACTGAGCGCATCACCTTTGGTTTAGAACACCCTGAGCAATCAATAAGTGCTGGCGGACCTTTCACTTCCATCTGAACCGGCCCACTGGGGCGGGCCCATCAAGGCATATCATTATCCTTTAGTGGTTCCCCGGAACCAGCTCTAGCCAATCCAACAACGGGAATAATGCCTCCGATTCCCAAGCCCATCAACGCTACTAATTCAATATCAGGGTTCGGTACCCGAATTCCACCAATACAAACAGACTGATGCCCTACTATTCTATGGGAGCACGCCCGAATAGTAGGGGCCATCTATATTCTCCTGAGAGCCAACTATCCCCCTACAATTCTATGGGAGGAGGGCTAGCAAGCTGATTAATTACCCCGTCAGAGCCGAGAAGGGGGATAGTTAGTTCGACTGATGCCCGCCCATCGGTAGTCACAAACAACTTATTCTGGGATTCCGGGACAAGATTGATAACCCGCCAACTTGACAATTAATATACCTCTGCCATTAATCAGTGCCCCCCCCCCTTTCTATAGTTTTCTAAATTAGGCTGCGTTCATTAATAAACCCCCAGGGAACTCCTCCTCCCACCCACCCCCGCCATAGACTCGGTCGGGGAGCAGCTTGTGAGAGTACGGGGGCCCTTTAGAATAGTAGGGGGCTAGCCCTCCTCCTGCTAAAAGAGTGGCTAGAATCGAGGGGGGCCACCCACCCGCCGATAGCGAAGATTGGCCGACCGCCCCGGTTGGGATAGGCACAACCATTAAGTAGATCCGGTTCTTCTTGCCCCCCATTGAACCGATTCCACGGTCGAGCAAGCGTCGATGTCCCGTTATGGTAGCAAGGGCGGGTGGGGGGGGAATTCTAGGTGGGATCCCGGACTCTTGGATGGGAGGGCACCAGAACAGACTATCCCTCAGAGAAAGGAATACGATTCCGTGGACTAGCTCCGATTCCAATTCGATGGTATTATTGAGGCGGGCGGGCCCAACCTGAATCGATTTAAGCTGCTGGGATCCGATCCTAGGAGCAAAGCTTTCGACTATTCTAGAATTTCCATTCCCATTCCATAGCCAGGTCCACCCAATTCCTTTGATGCCTCTGCAGGGCCGCCACCAATGCTTGAATGGGGATAGAGAGCGGGTCATCCCCGGGCGGGCCTTCTCTCGACTTGTCGAGGGGATAAATCACGGGGACCTAACCGGGCATAGTTATCGCGTTCTCGGAGCCGAGCGGAGGGGAGGGGTCAAAATGAGGAACGGATGTTGGGTCTAAGAATCTTGAATTCCCCCCCCCTTGAGAATAGTAGGGCTTATCCCACCCTAACTAGAAATTCCCTCCCCCCGTCCCCTTAGAATAGTAGGGGCCCCATAGAATAGTAGGGCGAGCAGTAGATTAATGACGCCTGCTAGTCTCGCCCTTTAGCGTAGAATTGGGGGCATGCAGGAACTATAGTTTCCCACCCCCCTTCGCAGATATATCGAGACCCTCTGCATGCACCGGCAATATACATACCCTCCCGAATAATCTAATAATAGGCCCCGGGGCCATAGAAGCCCTCTTCACCGGCTCAAATAGTAGGGGCCATTGAACCCTCTTCACCGGCGGGAGCCCGGGCCGGGAGGGTTCAATGGCTATTGCCGGTGCATGCATGCAGAGGGATAGTCTATTTGCCGGGTTCTTATCTATTGCCGGTGCATGCAGAGGGTTATATATCATTTAGGGAGGGATTGCCCTACGGGGCGGGAGGGTATGTATATTGCTTCAGGGAGGTGGATTAATTGTGGGGATTCCCCCTACTATTCTCAAGGGGGGGCCCTACAATCGAGCTAGAAGGGGGGGGTCAGGGGGGAGGTAGATGAATTGATTGATCCGAATCAATACGGCCTATTGTTTATTTAGGCTACAATAATAGCTGCTATTTGAGGGGCTCCTCTATTCCCTAGCGGTTGGCAGCGGTAGGAGCGGGCTCTCAAAATTCTCGGCTACTAATATCGCTCGCCGCGGGTCGACGTGATTCGCCTATTGTTTCTTGAGCGAGGATAGCCTATTCATCAATATCTCATATGGGTATGGGTTTCGTGATTATAGGGATTGGTTCTCTGACAGATACTGGTCTCAATGGAGGGAGCCTAAGATGTCGTGCGTTCGCAAATGATTTCTCATGGATCAATTATAGAACAGATCGAGCTACGGAAGGCTATAATTGGTGAATGGGATACAGGAATGAGTGGGGAATGGATAATAAAGAAATTCGGCTTATGCCAATAGAAGAGAGGGGCCCTCGGTCACTAGCTCTTACTCCCCTTCCGGTTCCCCTGTGACTGAAACCAAAGAATTTCTTCCTTCTGAACCAACCCTGCCATCGCCCCATAGTTTCTATAGGCAGCCTCCGAATTGCATACATATATTTCCCCCCGTTCGATCGAACCAGAAGTAAGTAGGAATGCGAATGGGAGAGCTTCTCGATAGCTTTCTCCATGATAGCCTTCTCTATGATAGCTTCCTCTATTGAAACAATTCCTTCCTCTGCTTCCCAGTCCCTAGAAAATAGTAGGCACTGGGTGGGCCCTACCCCTACTATTTGAAGGGTGACGGGGCGGTTCAGTTTTCGATCAAGGTCCACTCCGCCGTGATTCGTTACCAACTGAGGCAGTACCAACTGGCTGGAACAGCCGGGATGGATGCATGAACTTCGACGCCTATCTATAGTAGGGAGTGCGGGACGTCTATATATATAGTTTTGAGTGCGAGATGAATCAATTCATCGAATTGAGTGAGTCTACCCTGTAGCCAAGGAAGTTTGAGTTTGATTGTTGACTGCCGATGAACCCCAGTCCCCAATCCTCCGATCAGAAGAGGTAGGGATGTCGGTCGGGTAATGGTCTAGCCGTATCAACCGATCGAGATATAAGTAATCCCAGCAATCAATGCTTCTTTCTCCCAGCAATCAATCAACAGTAAGGAAGTGACTCTAAATACTCTTTTTTAGAAAAAAGCCCCCGGGTGTAGGTTAATAACCATTCTATCTGGACAACTCTATTCTCCACCAACTCTCCTCGAGAAAAAGTTGAGATCATATGACTGCATGGAGGTAGATTATTGTGATGGGTCAACTAAACTATTCTTTCCTTTAAACACGCCACCCCATAGAATTGTAGGGCTGTTGATCCATATCCATTCTGCTTGCAGGGTGAGTGTTTCCTTGGCCCACAATGTCCCCTTGTGCACTGGGAGAGAGTAGGGTCATACATCATTGGTATTCCTACAGGTGGATAAGTGATCAATCAATCTCCTCAATTCTGCTATCCGATCTATCTAGATTTGATTCTAACTAGATACGTAACATGATCGTAACATGATTGGTGATCGGGAGAATCGAATCCGGGGAGCCCGGACGCTGGGTTCGATCCACGAACTATCGCTTGCACCGGAAGGCGGTTCTCGCTCTGTTCTCCAGATCGTCTCGGCCAACTCATTCTAGGTTGAAGTGAATATAATCAGATCCAAATCAATTCTGCTGATCAGGAAAAGACCAGCAGCTTCAGATGTTGATAAATTTGCCCATATCTGTATATAGGGCTTGCCCGCTATAATAATATTCGACTGCAAATAAGAATCGGGCAGGCCCTATATACAGATATGGGTCCCGTTCCTTCATTCTTATCTGTACCGGGTAGTTAGCTCCAGTTCATATAACGAGTATTAGTGAGCTCCAGTGTATCCCTAACGTCATTCGTTAGTCCCAGTAAAGGCAGTTAGCTCTAGTGAGTGGATACGGGTCGTTAGCCCCGGTGAGTTGAAAACCCACACCAGCCCCTGTGAGTGTATCCCTTTTAGTTAGTCCCAGTCTATAACTAACCCATTCGGGTTTTAGCTCTAGTAAAACTATCTATCATTTGTCACTATCTATTCTTTGACTATCCAGTCTATCCTCTCCTGTTGTTAAAGGGCAATAAATTCATAATAGTAGGGCCCGCTTCATCCCTTACGAATCGGCTACTATCGGCCTTTATCCGCCTAACTACCTACATTATTCCTCCACTTTCAACTATAGGAAAAGGGTTGATCGGGCCTGGCAATAATAATATAATAGCCCACACCGCCACTTCCAATAATACGAACTAGGCAAGTCACATTCTAATACTGCCTTCTTTCGCAACTTTTATCCCGCCCTCCCGCTCCAGCTAATCCACTTCTAGCCAGTCAATCGCGGGCCATAGGGGCGGCAGTTGAACAACTAGAAAGGGGTGGGGCTGGATAATGCGGGAGGATTAAACCAACCGGAAGGCGTCGAAATCGACGTTATTATTGACGGGTTGGGAGAGGGACTCTTAAACAAATATTATTGACTGCCTTCTCCTTCCCCAGTGCCGAAGCGATAGTGATAGTTCTTGTTCCTGTTCCATCGAGTGCGGTTTAGACCGCAACTAGAATTGGGATAGAGAGATTTCCTCATTCCAGTGTTCCGGCACCACCTTAAATAACGTCGAATATATGGCATACCCTTTACGACACAGAGACGTTTGCAAATCGGATAGCCCTAACCAGTGAGGCACCCCCCCCCTACAATTTTATGGCCCTACAATCGAGCTACCTCTGCATGCATGCACCGGCTTCTATAATAGCAGCCCTCCCTGTGCATGCACAGGCAATAGATATAACCCTCCCTCAATAGCCATAGAAGCCCGGGGCCTGCCTGCCTGTGCATGCAGGCACAGGGAGGGTTCAATTCTATTGCCGGTGCAGAGGTTACTATAGAAGCCGAGAGGATCTCTCATTGGGAAGCAGGGTGGGAACTCTAGTGCGCCTGCGGCGAATAATCTAATAGTAGGGGCTCCCCCTACCCCTACTATTTGAAGGGTGACGGGCCCTACTATTCTAAGGGCATTAATGACGCCTGCGGCGAATAAT
>NW_026729409.1:70000-77748 GCF_030272615.1 Cryptomeria japonica | reverse complement strand
AGATAGTTCCAAGGCGGCCGAGGAGCCTCACCGCATAGCAATCGGGGTGCGAGTCGAGGGATGCGGCGAGAAGGACCCAACGGCTAGACGGAAGAGGCTTCAGGGCCGCCTCGGAATGGTCCAAGCATCGGACGCGCTTGGGGCGACTACCAGTGACAACCCCTTATCCCGCGATGCGTCTGATACACAGATAGTTCCAAGGCGGCCGAGGAGCCTCACCGCATAGCAATCGGGGTGCGAGGCAAGGGATGCGGCGAGAAGGACCCAACGGCTAGACGGAAGAGGCTTCAGGGCCGCCTCGGAATGGTCCAAGCATCGGACGCGCTTGGGGCGACTACCGTTGCCAACCCCTTATCCCGCGATGCGTCTGATACACAGATAGTTCCGAGGCGGCCGAGGAGCCTCACCGCATAGCAATCGGGTTGCGAGGCAGATTATTGGGAAGGGAACCCCCTGGGATGCGGCTCAAGCAGTGCCCAAAGGGACTGGAATGCGGAATCACATCGAGAGACCCAAATGCTATACGAGGGCTCAAATCGAATTATCGATTTGGCCACGACATGGACGCATCGGAACGACTACCTTTGCCGAACCACTCGCAATTGCATCCATACCGAAACCAATAGACATTTCCGTTAGAGCCCTCGCATAGCATTCGGGAATCTCGCATGCCCCTCTAAATCGACCAATGCTGGCGCTCAACGAAAATCCGAGCGCTACCACCGTTCGAGCGCCAGCATTGGTCGAGTTAGAGGGGCACGGGGGAGAATGCTCCAGTCAACACCTCCCCTATATAAGTTATTTGTCCGATTCTCGCACAACCGTAGTCTGCCTCGTCGAATCAAACAACGGTCCCAGATTCCGACTTCCGTTCCGTAGAGACCCAAAAGCTAGATGGAGGCTCGCAAGAAAGAGAGTCGGCGCATAGCAATCGGGTTTCTCGAACGTTTAGGGACCGAGCTCACTTGCGGATAGGGCAAAATCCGCCAAGCAACCCAAAAGCTAGACGGGGGCTCGAATCGAATCGCCTAGGCGGCCACAACAACGACGTGTTGGATCGACTACCAGTGCCAAACCATTCAGCAAGACTAGTCTGTGTCGAGGCCGGATAGAGATTCTCAGAGAGCGCCCGTATAGCATTTAGGAGACCTGCCGCGTCCCTCACACTCGACAAATGGTGGTGCACGTTTATAAATCCGAGCGATCCCAACCCTTTCAAGCACCAACATCGGTCGAGATAGAGGGGCACGGAGGGGGCTGCGTGAGACAACACAGTCCCCTATATAAGTTATTTGTCCGATTCTCACACATCCGAAGAATGGTCATCAAATCGGACAACAGCCCAAACTTCCGACTTCCGTCCCAGAAAGCCCAAGAGCTATCTAAAACGTTCATGGCCGGAACTCGATCGCGGCTATACCAGTCCGCCAAGCAACCCAAAAGCTAGACTGGAGCTCTAGTCGAATCACCTCTGTGGCCATTGCAAGGACGTGTTGGAGCGACTACCATTGCCGAACCATTCCGCAGGTCGAGTCCATACCAAGGCCGCATAGAGATTCACGATGAGCTCCTGCATAGCAATCAGGAGACTTGCCGTGTCCATCACAATCGATAAATCCTGGTGCAAGATTTTTGCATCCGAGCGCTCCAACCAGTCGAGCACCAGCATCAATCGACATAAACGGGCACGGGGGGAGGATGCTCGAGAACACTACCTCCCCTATATAAGTTATTTGTCCGATTCTCAAGCAGCCGAAGTCTGGTCATCGAATCGGGTCAAAGACCACAACTTCCGACTTTACCCACAATGCAAGTCATCGAATCGAACATCGGCCCCCGAGTCGGACTCCATGCGTATGTCAGGTCATCGGACCCAAATTCCGCCTTCCTGCGCATGGCGGGCCATCAATATCAACTCGGTCATCGGACCCAAACTCCGCCTTTCTGCGCATGGCACGCCTTCAAATCGGTCATCGGACCCAAATTCCGCCTTCCTGTGCATGGCGGGCCATCAACATCAACTCGGTCATCGGACCCAAATTCCGCCTTTCTGCGCATGGCACGCCATCAACTCGGTCATCGGACCCAAATTCCGCCTTCCTGCGCATGGCAGGTCATCGGACACAAATTCAGACCTCGCCAATATGCCTACGTATCGAATCGGTCATCGGACCCAACTTCCGACTTCATCCATACTGTAGGGTCTTTGAGGTTGGCGCGGTGCGCTCAACCCGGGGAGTCGACCCATCGAAGCATACACCTCCCCTATATAAGCTATTTGTCCGATTCCCACACCTGTGTAGTTTGCACCTCTGACCAGGACATCGACCCCAACTTCCGAACTCGACTGCAACGACGGCACCAGCGCCTTGGTGCGCACCTTGCGACGCACAGTCCCAACATTCGCCTTCCTGCACATGGCAGGTCATCGGACCCAAATTCCGACCTCGCGAGTATGCCTACATATCGAATCGGTCATCGGACACAACTTCCGACTTCATCCATACCGTAGGGTCTTTGAGGTTGGCGCGGTGCGCTCAACCCGGGGAGTCGACCCAACGAAGCATACACCTCCCCTATATAAGCTATTTGTCCGATTCCCACACCTGTGTAGTTTGCACCTCCGATCAGGACATCGACCCCAACTTCCGAACTCGCCTGCAACGACCGAACCAGCGCCTTGGTGCGCACCTTGCAACGCACAGTGCCAACATTCGCCTTCCTGCACATGGCAGGTCATCGGACCCAAATTCCGACCTCGCGAGTATGCCTACATATCGAATCGGTCATCGGACCCAACTTCCGACTTCATCCATACCGTAGGGTCTTTGAGGTTGGCGCGGTGCGCTCAACCCGGGGAGTCGACCCAACGAAGCATACACCTCCCCTATATAAGCTATTTGTCCGATTCCCACACCTGTGTAGCTTGCACCTCCGATCAGGACATCGACCCCAACTTCCGAACTCGACTAAAAAGACCGCACCAGCACCTTGGTGTGCACCTTGCAACGCACAGTGCCAACATTCGCCTTCCTGCACATGGCAGGTCATCGGACCCAAATTCCGACCTCATGAGCATACCTACTAATCGAATCGGTCATCGGACCCAACTTCCGACTTCATCCATACCGTAGGGTCTTTGAGGTTGGCGCGGTGCGCTCAACCTGGGGAGTCGACCCATCGAAGCATACACCTCCCCTATATAAGCTATTTGTCCGATTCCGACACCTGTGTAGTTTGCACCTCCGCTCAGGACATCGACCCCAACTTCCGAACTCGCCTGCAACGACCGAACCAGCGCCTTGGTGCGCACCAAAAGTGCGCACTTTTGGAGGGCACTTTTGTGCGCTCCAAAGGTGCGCACTTTTGGAGGGCACTTTTGTGCGCTCCAAAGGTGCGCACTTTTGGAGGGCACTTTTTGGAGGGCACTTTTGTGCGCTCCAAAGGTGCGCACTTTTGGAGGGCACTTTTTGGAGGGCACTTTTCTGCGCTCCAAAGGTGCGCACTTTTGGAGGGCACTTTTTGGAGGGCACTTTTCTGCGCTCCAAAGGTGCGCACTTTTGGAGGGCACTTTTTGGAGGGCACTTTTCTGCGCTCCAAAGGTGCGCACTTTTGGAGGGCACTTTTTGGAGGGCACTTTTCTGCGCTCCAAAGGTGCGCACTTTTGGAGGGCACTTTTGTGCACTCCAAAGGTGCACACTTTTGGAGGGCACTTTTTGGAGGGCACTTTTCTGCACTCCAAAGGTGCGCACTTTTGGAGGGCACTTTTTGGAGGGCACTTTTGTGCGCTCCAAAGGTGCGCACTTTTGGAGGGCACTTTTTGGAGGGCACTTTTGTGCGCTCCAAAGGTGCGCACTTTTGGAGGGCACTTTTGTGCACTCCAAAGGTGCGCACTTTTGGAGGGCACTTTTCCTGCGCTCCAAAGGTGCACACCTAGGTGAGCACCTTCGACCACACCTTGTAGCACACCAAACTCTGACTTTCGACTTCATCCGCAATGCAGGGTCTTTGAGGTTGGCGCAATGCGCACAACCAGGGGAGTCGACCCATCAAACCCAACACCTCCCCTATATAAGCTATTTGTCTGATTCTCATACATGCGTAGCCTGCAGGAGCAATTAGGACATCGACCCCAACTTTCGGCTTCTAAACGAAAACAAGGTCTTTGAGGTTGGTGTAATGCGAACAACTAGGGGAGTCAACCCATCAAACCCAACACCTCCCCTATATAAGCTATTTGTCTGATTCTCATACATGTGTAGTCTACAGGAGCAATTAGGACATCGACCCCAACTTTTGACTTCTTAACGAAAACAAGGTCTTTGAGGTTGACGTAATGCGCACAACCAGGGGAGTCGACCCATCAAACCCAACACCTCCCCTATATAAGCTATTTGTCCGATTCTCATACATGTGTAGCCTACAGGAGCCATTAGGACATTGACCCCAACTTTTGACTTCTTAACGAAAACAAGGTCTTTGAGGTTGGCGTAATGCGCACAACCAAGGGAGTTGACCCATCAAACCCAACACCTCCCCTATATAAGCTATTTGTCTGATTCTCATACATGTGTAGCCTGCAACAACGATTAGGACATCCACCCCAACTTCTGAATTCGTCTGCGTTGACCGCACCAAAGGTGCACGCCTTGGTGCTCACCAAAATCCGACTTCCGACTTCTTCTGCTATGCGGGGTCTTTGAGGTTGGCGCAGTGCGCACAACCAGGGGAGTCAACCCACCGAATGCAACACCTCCCCTATATAAGCTATTTGTCTGATTCTCATACATGCGTAGACTGCAGCAATGATTAGGACATCCACCCCAACTTTTGACTTCTTAAACAAGACAGGGTCTTTGAAGTTGGTGCAGTGCACACAACCAGGGGAGTCGACCCATCAAACGCAACACCTCCCCTATATAAAGCTATTTGTCCGATTCTCATACGTGTAGTCTGCAGCAGCGATTAGGACATCGACCCCAACTTCCGAATTCGTTTGCATTGACCGCACCAAAGGTGCACGCCTTGGTGTGCACCTTGGAGTGCACTTTGGTGCTCACCTCGGTGCACACTTTGGTGTGCACCTCGGTGTGCACCAAAGGTGCGCACCTTGGAGCGCACCAAAGGTGTACACTTTGGAGCGCACCACATAGGGTCTTTGAGAGGTTGGCGCAGTGCGCACACCAAGGTGGGTGTTGAGGTGCGTGCCGAGGTGGGTGGGTGCTAGGGTGCGCTCCATGGTGGGTGCCAGGGTGGGTGCGTGCTAGGGTGGATTCCAAAGAGGGTCATAGGGTGGGTGCCAAGGTGGGTTGGTGATATAGTGGGTTCAAAGGTGGGTACTAGGGTGGGTTCCAAGGTGGGTCACAAGTTGGGTGCCAGGATGCGTGGGTGTTAGGTTGGGTGCCAAGGTGGGCTCCTGCGTGGGTGGGTGCTAGGGTGGGTTTCAAGGTGGACGCGAGGGCGGGTGCCAAGGTGGGTAACAAGTTGGGTGTTAGGATGGGTGAGTGCTAGAGTGGGTGCCAAGGTGGGTGGGTGCTAAGGTGGATGCCAAGGTGGTTCACAGGGTGGGTGGGTTCTAGGGTGAGTTCCAAGGTGGGTCACAGGTTTAGTGCTAGGGTGCGTGTCAAGGCGGGTGTCGAGGTGCCTGGGTGCTAGGGTGTGGATGCCAATGTGGGTCATAGGGTGGGTACTAGGGTGGGCTGCAATGTGGGTGCCAAGGTGGGTAACATGCTCGGTTGGTTCTAAATTGGGTGTCAGGGTGGGTGTGCACCCACCTTGCCCGAGGTGGGTGCCAAGGTGCCAGTGTGGGTGGGTGCTAAGGTGGATGCCAAGGTGGGTGAGAAGGTGGGTGATAGGTTGAGTGGTAGGATGGGTGGGTGCCAAGATGGGTCACAGGGTGGGTGCAAGGGTGGGTAGGTGCTAGGGTTGGTGTCAGGGTGGGTGGGTGCTAGGTTGGGTTCCAAGGTGGGTGCGAGGGTGAGTGTCAAGGTGGGTCACAGGTTAGGTGCTAGGATGGGTGAGTGCTAGGGTGCAAAGGTGCCAGGGTGGGTGCTAGGATGGGTCGATGCTAGGGTGAGTGGCAAGGTGGGTCCACAAGTGTCAAGGTGGGTGCCGAGGTGGGTGCCAACTTGGGTTCCAAGGTGGGTGCCAAGTGGGCGACTGCTATGGTGGATGCCAAGGTGGGTCACGGGGTGGGTGCCAAGTTGCTAGGTTGTGTTCCAAGGTGGGTGCCAACGTGGCTGCTAGGGTGCGTGGGTTAAAGGGTGTGTCACAACGTGGGTGCCAGGATGGGTGCGCACCCACACTGGCCAAGACGGGTGCAAGGTTGGGTTCCAAGCCCGGTCACAGGCTGGGTGCTAGGATGGGTGGGTGCCAAGGTGGGCACCAGGGTGGGTGCACCCACCCTGGCCAAGGTGGGTCACGGGGTGGGTCCTAGGGTGGGTAACAGGGTGGGTACTAAGGTGCGTGCCAAGGTGGGTCATGGGGTGGGTGCCAAGGTGGGCACCAGGGTGGGTGTGCACCAACCCTAGCCAGGGTAGGTCACGGGGTGGTTGTCGGGGTGGGCGTCAAGGAGCCAAGGTGGGTGGCAAGTAGCCAAGTTGCGTGCCAAGGTGGGTGTCGGGGTGGGTGCCAAGGATCCAAGGTGGGTGCCAAGGAACCAAGGTGGGTGTCTGGGTGGGTGCCGAGGTGGGAGCCAGGGTGGGTCCCAAGGTGAGTGCAAAGGTGGGTGCCAGGGTCAAGGTGAGTGCCAATGTGGGTTCCAAGGTGCCAGGGTCAGGGTGAGTGCCAATGTGGGTTCAAAGGTGCTAAGTTGGGTGCGAGGTTGGGTGCGAGGGTGGGTGGGTGCCAAGGTGTGCTAGGTGGAAGCCCGGGTGGGTCGGCATCCCATGGGTGTCGAGTTGGGTGCCTGATGGGTGCTTCTTGTCAAGTTTTAGTCGTCGGGACTCATTTCGAGCCTTAGAGGTCGTTTCTTGTCCGGTTGCCCTGTCTTCGACCTGGGAACCCAATTTTGGTCCTCGGGTCCCATTTTTTTTTGTCTCGCATCCCACTTTTGGCCTGTGGCCTTTTCGGGGTCGATTCTCGTTTTGGGCATCAGAGCATGTTTCTTCTCCTAAAACCCAATATTTGTTTATTAAGTCTCGGAACACATTTTTGTTCTCGTGGACCCATCATGGGTCTTGGAACGCATTTGTGGTCCTTGGGTCCCATTTTGCATCCCGAAACTTGTGTTTTGGTGCTTGATCCCTATTTTGGGTGCCCACCTTGCACCAAGTGCGCACCCGGGGCAAACCGAGCGCCTTGGTGCACCGGGGCAAGATCGAGCGTGCACCCGAGGCGCCCCGAACATGCACCAAGGTGCACTCGGCCCACATGTGAGCGCAGGTCGTTGCGCCCGAGGTGGTGTGTGGGCACCGCGTTGCAGACGGGACACTGCACGCACACGACGCCCCGTCCAGGTGCACGCACGTAGGCCGGGCCGGGTGCACACCCGACGCCCTAGCAAGGTGCGCGCACCCGGGCAGGGCTCACACTTGGCGAACGGGGCGCACTTCGCGAGGGAGGGTGTGCACCTCGACGGGGGTGGGTGGCCGGGGTGGATTCGCACGTGGGTCGCGGTTTGCTAAGTACACACTGCGACAAGCTCATAACGGGTGCGATCATACCAGCGTTAGTGCACCGGATCCCATCAGAACTCCGCAGTTAAGCGCGCTTGGGCCGGAGTAGTACTGGGATGGGTGACCTCCCGG